>NW_020862665.1:97251-211278 GCF_003713205.1 Coffea eugenioides | reverse complement strand
TTGATTAAGTGTAGTGCCTGAGCAATACCTAGGGTTAATGTACCGTAAGATGTGTTAATTGCTATGATATGTATATAAAGAAAGTATGTTATTTTCAATGTGTTTTGAAAATGCTTTTATTTGCTTATACTTATTTACGAATAAACATATGAATTTATGAATAAATGTATGAATTTTGAGGACGAAATTCTTTTAAGGAGGGGAGATTATGATACCCCAACTTTTAAGATACAATTGTTGTTTAGTCTCGAAAAAAAAATATTATGCTTCCTTTAGTTTATTTTTATTTTAAGACACTGTTTTAAGACATTGTTTTGTTTTAAAGACTAGAAACCCTAAATTCTAATAAAAAAAGAAAAAAAACCCTAGTTTTAATTGTGACTACTCGGCTTTCTCAAATCTCTCATATTTTACCCGAAACCCTAACTGGAATCAAGGGAATTGTAAAATCCCTCACATTTTTCTTTAAATGTCCTTTTATTTGGCGTTTATTCCTTTCTAATAGCTTTATCTACTCAAATATCACCCCACAATAAGTGCAAATGAACCTAGAAAGTAGGGTTTCACTTTTCGTTTTTTAAGTTAGCGTGAATTAGGGTTTTACGCCTATCCGTAGTGCGACTATCCGGTACGAAATGTGGATCAAATTTGGTGATTAAAAGTGAGTTTTAGATGATATTAAGTGTGGGATTAGAGGTGATAATAATAAGTTAGTGAATTATAAGTTAAAAACCCTAGTATACGTGATTTAAGAAAATCGGCTCGAACCGACGGATATCGATCACTACCGATTGAACCCACCACTTGACCACCACTTCCCCACCACCACATACCCTTGATATTTTTACAAAATATTCCCCCTCATCCTCAGCCATATAACCGAAATATGTGGCCAAAATGCAAGGAAAAGAAAAAAAAATTTTAGTTGGTTTTTGTGATAGCCCCATGTAACGACCCTACCTCCCTCTAAGGCGAACCAGAGGGTTCGGCGGGCCGCCTGTCCAGCTCTCGCCGGGACTCAGTCGATCACTACAGTCCTCAAACAAATACAAGATAAAGTCTCAAATAAAAATCAAATATTCCAACATTTACATATCAAAAGCGAAGCGTCCACGCTTCCACTGCCACTCTGATCCTTGATCACAATTATTATACAGGAGAAAGTCCAAATCTTGACTATTACACATCCAATCAATTCTAAACATTCAATACAATCCCGATATGAATGATTACACAAAAGGAATCCAAATTCAATCCATACATGAGATAATGCATGAATAAACACTACAAGCCACTCCTTCGCCTTGAGCCCTGTGGAGGGGAATAAAATATTTTTGGGGTGAGCTAGAAGCTCAGCGAGTAACCAGTAAAATCATTAAACAAATATATTTCACAATGTTGCATTTCGATCATTTCGATGATGTCATGATTCAGAGATCAAATGTACGTTTAGTGCTCTCGTGAGCCGGTGAAATCACAGCACTTGACCACCCAACGCTCAAATAGATCATTTAACATTAACATTAACATTAGGAGGGAGCCCCTTTTTGAGCTCCGGAGCCATTTGCTCCATCATGTCACGAACTCACGAAAATGGTGGAGACGTTGGTGTCCAGCACAAGACTTTCCCAGAACTCATTGAAGCCAAATCATGTCATGAATTCACATGCAAGCACGCATGAGATGCAATCGAGTACATAATGCAAGAAACATTTCACAAGTACTTTGGAAATAGTTTAGGGTCACTCACCTCCATGGCTCAGAAACCATCCATCATATATCATTGCCTTGCTCAAATCCGAGTCTTAGATCACAACTCAATGCAAACAAATCCCTTCAAAGTTCGGACAGCACTTCCCCTAAATTTCTTTACTTTTCCAGTCATCAAGGCTTCATTATTTCCTCAGCCAGTCCCAAAGGTACACACACAACAACAAGTTCATCTAATAGTCATTCAGCAAGTTCCAAGTAGTACTAGTACAAGTCAAACTAGGGAAAAGTCCGGAAATGAAAGATAAGCTCAAAACCCGAAAAAACAGTTTTGACGTCCTTTTGCGGTAATGGCACCAAAGGTACTACGAGTATCGGATGGAGGTCCAAGACCTATCGTTTCGAAGCTAAGAACCAGGGCTACAACAATGTAGAAGGTCACTCAGTCCAAATCCCAGCACAACTAAGTCAAATATGCCAAATAACAAACCAGAATCGTAATTGCAGGTTTACAAATTACACTATGCTGTAATCAGTACAACTCAGTCTAAACAGGTCCAAATGTAGAAATTCCAAAGGCATATGGTAGCTAGGACATCAAGCTACATTTCATCAGAATACCTCAACAACCAAATCCAAAGCAATTCCAGTCAAAACAACCCATTACAGGCGCAGTTCTTACATCCTGATGAACCCAGAACAGCAACAGTAAATTCGGCTTATCTCATTCTACACTACTCCAATTTCCCTGAAATTTTACAGGCACCCTTAAAACACCAATACCTACAACTTTCATGTTTTGAGCCAAGGCCAATTCGGCCTCTATCTAGGACAAAAAATTTCGGACAGAATGAAGAACCAAGAACCCTAATTTTCCAGATTTCTTCCAAAACAGAATTTACTTGCAATCTTCCACTTTTTCCACCTTCTAGAATCATCAACTATCATTTCCAATCATCATACATAACCACATAATAACAGAAAAATCCTAATTAAATATAAAACTTCACTAATTTCAACCTAAATCATGAAATCATCCATAAAATCACTTATTCAACCACCACCAATCACTAATTGAACATTATCAAGATCAAAGGAAAGGTTCCTTAGTCACTTACCATGCAAACCCAAGGAAAGACCCAACTTAGCACCTTTGCTTCTCAAACCACTTCACCACACACCTTAATACCACCAAGAGAAAGGTTTTTATGGAGCAAATCACGGTTTTAATGGTTGGTTTGTGAGATTGGGCAAGAAATAGAAGGAAGAAATTGGAAGCTTTTCTCTCTTTTTGTCTCCAAGAGGTTCGGCCAAGGAGCTTATGAAGAAGATGAATTTTGGGTCAAGTTTTTAATCAATTAGTAAAGGTAGTAAAAATGGTCAAAGTCCACCCTTGAGTAAGAAAGTGACACTTGTCACCTTTAGGTTTAAAACTTATCTTTTTGTCTCTCCAATACAAATATCTTAACACATTGTACAATAATATCACTTAATACAAAATTACAACAAGTTGTCAAAAATATAATGCATTTACCGCACTTGCGGGTCACACGTTCAAAATACGCTCTTAATTACTCAAAAACTAACCGACACTAGAAAAATCATTTTAAAACTATCTTTGCTCATAAACTTTATCTGGGGAATTTTTCTAATAAAGAAAATATAGAAAAGGCGAGCGATTTAATAAAATAAACCCTAGAAAATTAGAAAATTTCCGGGTTCTCAAACTCATTTTTTTTTTCGGGGCGTCACACCCCACCTCACCCTAAGGCGAACCAAAGGGTTCAGCGGACCGCCTGCCCAGCTCTCGCCAGGACTACGGAGTCGAACCACTCAAACCCTAGATAGGACGCGCGAGAACTCAACGAAAATGTACCAATTGGAAGACCACCCAGGGTTAAACAGAGCCCTTACCAAACTATACGGAGGTACGGGACGTTTCAATTAAATACTTATAACATAGATTTACACGGAGCTCTTTGAAACCCATGAACCAACATACAAGCCAAAGTATTCACGCTATACAAAAATACAATTAGAGGTTTCAGTTAAAGGAAGAAGAGCAGAAAACAAAGGAAGTCCTACAAACTGGCTCCACTTTTTTCTTCCAAAAATCTTGTTTTCAAAACATGGGAACCCTGAAGGAAAAACAAAGGTGGGAACAGAAAGGGGTTGAGCTTGCCGCTCAAACGAGGCCGGAGGTACCAGACATAAAAGCAGTAAAAATCATGGCATTTCACATTTAACAAATCAGGTACACATGCCAGATGTAAAGTAAAGTAGTTAGAACCAATGATTCAAATAGGAAGGATACATGTGGCTCTCAGGAGCCAAATTTCCATGTGCTTCACCGAAGCTTGATCGAAATAATAGTTGACACTCCGTCAACGCTAAAGGAGTAACCAATACCGTAGACTCCACTTTCTCCGATTCTTTCCACCTCACATACCCCTACCGGGCCCGAACTCCAATCAGTTCAGAAATGGTAATACTCGAGTATACCAGAATCAAGGGTCTCAATACCCAAAGATCCCAAAACAGACTACCGTGGTTCGTTATCTAATCGACCAGGCCCTTGCCGGCCCGACTCGAGTAACTAGCCACAGGAGTTGAGCTCAGAGGTCACAGAAAGGTCGTTGGATACCAGTTTCCAAACGACATCAGAACAGATACAGATAACAGATTCAGATTCGCACCAAAATTGGCATATGAACAGACAAGAGAACGAGTGTGATAAAGTACACCCTCGTCTCCAACAAAATAAACCGATAGTTCAGACGTTCATATCACAGATTGCATGTACAGAAACCAAGTTAAACAACAAGTGAGGGGAGTGGTACACTCACCGGTTCAAGTGCGGATACTTCAAAAGTTTTCACTTCAGATTGGCTTTAATCGCCAAGAAACCCTAAAATAAACAAAGTAAACCAATTGAAGGTTTCACATCCAAAATCGAGTAAACAGAATGCACAAGTGAGGCTCGACTACACGTCGTAAGCCTTTCCATGGTAAGTACTGGTACAAAAGAATAAAATTTGACTTTCAAAAGGCCACTCAAACCTAAAGAGACTAAGCGGCCTAGAAAATTGGACAGCATTTCCCCTAAATTTGCTTATTTTTCCAGCCGTCATGGCTTCATTAGTTTCCTCAACCAGTCCCAAAGTCATACGAAATATAAAGTCATCACAACAGCCGTTCAATAGGCTCAAAGTCATTCAAGTACAAAATTTAGCTAGGAAAATGACCGGAAATGAAAGTCAAGCCCTAAAATATTCAAATAAGCACAATAAGACTCAATTACAAGTCAAAACCAATTCCCAATACTATCAAAATAGGGCTACATAAGAATGTATCAGCACTAGAGTAAACCAGGAAGATCCGGAAATGGAATTAAGCTTTAACCCAAAAAAACAGTTTTTTGATATCATTTTGCGGTTTTGGCACCATTGGCACTACGAATATCGGATGGAGGTGAAAGACACACCGTTTCGAAGATAAGAGATAGGGATACAATGTTGAAGAATGCTACTCTATCCATTTCTGAGCGTAACCAGGTCAAAATTTCAATATACTACACAAGAACCGCAAAAACAGGTTCACAAACCGCAAAAACAGGTTCACAAACCGCATTCTGGTTCAAACATCATAAGTCAGGCTACCTAAGTCCAAATTAAGTGATTCCAAATCCATATGAAAGCTAAGATAAAATTCTAAAATTCATCAGAAGGCACCAACAACCAAATCAGAAGCATTCCCAACCAAAGTAACCAATTACAGACGCAATTATCAAATTCGGGTAGAACCAGGGCAGCAGGGGTAGTTCAGTCTTTTCTCAAGCTACGTTGCTCCCATTGACCTGAAATTTTGTAGGCATCTCTAAAATATCATTCCCTACAACTTTTATGTTTTAACCCAAGTCCAATTCGGCCCCTAACTATGAGGTACAGTGCCGGGCAGAATGTAAGAACATGAAACCCTAACTTTCCAAATTGCTTTCCAAAGCAGAAATTTCTTGCAATTAACCACCACATACACCTTCTAGCTTCATTCTAGATCATTTCCAATAATCATACATAGCCACACCATAACAATCATATTAAAACAGAAAAATCATCAATAATTATAAAACTTCACCAAATTCAACCAAAATCAATTTATAATCCATAAAATTCCCTCTTAGGCTACCACAAATCATGAATTCAACATCATTAGATGGAGGAGAGGGGTCCTTCACTACTTACCTTAGTAATACAAGAGAGAGAACAACTAATCACCTTAGCCTTCCAAACAACTTCACAACCAACCTTAATATCACCAAACTAAGAGGTTTTATGGGGAAATTTGAAGATTAAACGGTTGAATTGAAAGATTGGGCAAGATTGGAGACTAGAAAATTGAGAGCTTTTCTTTCCTTTTTGCTTGATAAGAGTCGGCCAAGAAGCTTGCAAAATTGAAGTAATTTTGGTCAATTTTTAGTTTAAATGGTAAAGTCATGAATAGTGGTCCAAAAGGTCAAAAGGTAAGAATGAATCTTCAAGTGACACTTGTCACTTCATTTAATACATCTCTATCCTTTGTCTCTCCAATAATAATCCATCTAGGTAACTTCTAATTATCTCTTAACACCTGCTAAAATAAACCCGGTATCCAACACTTAACCTAATTGGCCGAATTTTACCGAACTTTCCGCACTAGCGGGTCCCACGTCCCGTATACACTCTTAATTTCTCAAAAACTAACCGATACTAGAACAATCATTTTAAAACTATATTTACTCATAAAATTTTTGAATAAAGAAAATGTGGAAAAAACAAGTGCAATTAAAAGAAAATAAAACCTAGAAATTAAGAAAATTACGGGTCCTCACACTTTCTCCCCCTTAAAGAAATTTCGTCCTCGAAATTTTCTTATCAACGGATTCTATCAAAATCTAAGGTACCCAACGGACCATACCTTCTACGTCCTCAGACGAGTCAGGACCCTGATGGTGTTCTAAAGAGTACACCTGAACCGGTACCTTGGATCCAGTCCCTTCCTTTTCCGACTGTCCAGGGTTAGTCTTAATAGGTTGCGGGGTCCCTTTTCCTTTTCGCAATCGAACTGGGCAGTCAGCAATCCGATGATCGGCACTTCCGCAGCGCAAACATTTTCCTTCTTTCTTCCAACAATTTGCCTCCGTATGATTTGGTCCTCCGCAATATCCGCAAGGACCACGAGTAGCAGAGACCGGTCCCCCCTGAGAGACATCACGTGACACCCTTGGTTGTCGTACTCTCCCGTTTCCCTTTCCAATCTTAGGGGGCGTACTTGTACCTTCTTGCTCAGAGCTACTTCCAGGAAAGCCCCTTTTCTTGGCTTGAAAGTTTTTCACCTGTAGCCTAGCATTCTCTACTCATTGCGCCTTCTCTACGGCATCGCTAAAGGCGTTAATTTGGGCTACGGCTAGATCTTTCTGGATCTCCACGTTCAAGCCCTGGATAAAATGCCTGATCCGCCGTTGCTCGGTCATAATTAACTCAGGGGCAAATTTGGATAGGCGGGTGAACTGGTTTTCATATTCCGCTACAGATTGGGTCCCTTGACGAAGTCGGATAAATTCATCTTCTTTCCGCTCCTGAACGAGAGGAGGAAAAAATTTCACGTTGAACTCCCGCATAAAATTCACCCAAGTCCTGGGCGTTTGTTCCCGTTCCCATTTTTGCCGAATAACGTTCCACCAGGAACGGGCCCCCCCTTCTTGTTGGAAGACGGCAAAAGTTACCTGCCTTTCTTCGGTGTAATGCAGGGCCGCAAAGATATCCACCATCTTCTCGAGCCATCTTTCGGCGACATCCGGGTCAGGCCCCCCAAGAAACTTGGGTGGAGCAAACTTTTGAAATCTTTCGAGAGCTCTGTCCTCGCTCTCGGTATGGTTGCCAGGGTTTCCAGGATTAAGGTTCGGGTTTTGGCCCTGTTGCTGCACCACTTGTGCCAGCAAGTTGGTCATTTGCTGCATAGCGGCAGCTATTTGCACGTTCGGGTCAACCCTCGGTTCAGGATTAAGTCCAGATGAGGTTTCCCCAGCACCCCTGTCTGACGTGGGTTGCCTACGCCCGCGCCCACGTCCCCGGCCACTACGTGTGCCCTCCATTGATCTAAGTCAATCTAAGGTCGAGGGGCAAAGGTAATATTAAAGATAATTATAAGCATAAGCAAATAACAAGAGGTACACACAGATCAAAAGCATATATACACACAACTGGACCAAACCAGTCACACAGTAGCAGTCAATTAGAGACAAATATGAGAGATCCATGAAAGTAGCGGGATCATCCGAAAGTATTATAGACAGACTAGGTCACGAGTACAAAATAACTCACGAAGCTTTTCCCCCTCTAGGGTTCCGTCCATAATCTACGAGAACAACACCATCTAGATCTTAATCAAGGTTGATCACGCTTAACCACACCCGAACAGACCACAGGAAATTCCATAGAATCACCTTTCTAGTTCGCCTAAGTCCTTTCTAACCTAGGCTCTTATTGATTGAATAGCTGGGCACAAGAATCCCAAATAAGATAATTCACAACTCGAGCCGGCCGGTCCCAAGAGTAAATCATCCATATTATAGATTCCTACCCGACATACAGATCTATCTTCCTCAAGTTTCATGATAAATATTTTTACACTTATACACTTATAACATGCCTGGTTCATAACTTAAGCTCAAAAGAGCACTTAACCCTTTTAGACACCTTCACCAAAAGTAGGACCATAACACCACTTGGCCCCAAGCTCACTCCGCGCAGAGACCACGCGAAGCGGCTCTGATACCACCTGTGACAGCCCCACCTCACCCCAAGGCGAATCAAAGGGTTCAGCGGACCGCCTACCTAGCTCTCGCCAGGACTACAGAGTCGAACCACTCAAACCCTAGATAGGACGCGCGAGAACTCAACGAAAATGTACAATTGGAGACCACCCAGGGTTAAACAGAGCTTACCAAACTATACGGAGGTACGGGACGTCAATTAAATATTTATACATAGATTTACATCGGAGTCTTGAACCCATGAACCAACATACAAGCCAGAGTATTCACGCTATACAAAATACAATTAGGGTTTCAGTTACAGAAGAGCAGAAACAAAGGAAGTCCTACAACTGGCTCCACTCTTTTCTTCCAAAAATCTTGGTTTCAAAACATGGAACCCTGTAAGGAAAAACAAAGGTAACAGAAGGGGTGAGCTTGCGCTCAACGAGGTACCAGACATAAAGCAGTAAAATCATGGCCTTTCACATTTAACAATTCAGGTACACATGCCAGACGTAAAGTAAAGTAGTTAGAACCAATGATTCAAATAGGAAGGATACAGGTGGCTCTCAGGAGCCAAATTCCCATTCGCTTCACCGAAGCTTGATCGAAATAATAGTTGACACTCCGTCAACGCTAAAGGAGTAACCAATAACGTAGACTCCACTTTCTCCGATTCCTTCCACCTCACATACCCCTACCGGGCCCGAACTCCAATCAGTTCAGAAATGGTAATACTTGAGTATACCGGAATCAAGGGTCTCAATACCCAAAAATCCCAAAACAGACTACCGTGGTTCGTTATCTAATCGACCAGGCCCCTTGCCGGCTCGACTCGAGTAACTAGCCACAGGTGTTGAGCTCAGAGGTCACAGAAAGGTCGTTGGATACCAGCCTCTAAACGACGTCCGAACAGATACAGGTACAGATAACAGATTCAAATTTTGCACAGTAAATTGGCATATGACCAGACAAGAGAACGAGTGTGATAAAGTACACCCTCGTCTCAAACAGAATAAACAGATAGTACATTCAGTCATATCACAGATTGTTTATACAGACTCCCAGTTAATCAACAAATAAGGGGAGTGGTACACTCACCGGTTCAAGTACGGATACTTCAAAAGTTTTCACTTCAGATTGGCTTTAATCGCCAAGAAACCCTAAAATAATCAAAGTAAACCAATTGAAGGTTTCACATTCAAAATCGAGTAAACGGAATGCACAAGTGAGGCTTGACTACGCGTCGTACGCCTTTCCATGGTAAGTACTAGTACAAAAGAATAAAATATGACTTTCAAAAGGCAACTCAAACCTAAAGAGACTAAACGTCCCAGAAAATTGGACAGCATTTCCCCTAAATTTGCTTACTTTTCCAGCCGTCACGGCTTCATTATTTTCCTCAGCCAGTCCCAAAGTCATACGAAATATAAATTCATCACAACAGCCATTCAATAGGCTCAAAGTCATTCAAGTACAAAATTTAGCTAGGAAAATGACCGGAAATGAAAGTTAAGCTCTAAAACCCCAAAATAGTTTTGACGTCGTTTAGCATATTGGACACAACCGGCACGTCCTAAAACATTCAAATAAGCACAATAAGACTCGATTATGGGTCATAAACCAATTCCAAATACCACCAAAATAGGGCTCCATAAGAATGTATAAGCACTAGAGTAAACCAGGAAGATCCGGAAATGGAATTAAGCTCTACCCCAAAAAAACAGTTTTTGATATCATTTTGCGGTTTTGGCACCATTGGCACTACGATTATCGGATGGAAGTGCAAGATACACCGTTTCGAAGCTAAGAGATAGGGATACAATGTTGAAGAAGGCTACTCTGCCCAGTTTCGAGTGTAACTAGGTCAAAAATGCCAGATACTAAACCAGAACCGCAAAAACGGGTTCACGAACCGTATTCTGGTACAAACATCATAAGTCAGGCTACCTAAGTCCAAATCAAGTGATTCCAAAGCCATCCAAAAGATAATATACAAGGTTACAATTCAGCATAAGGCACCAACAACCAAATCGGAAGCATTCCCAACCAAATTAACCAATTACAGACGCAATTATCAAATTTGGGTAGAACCAGGGTAGCCGGGGTATTTCAGTCTTTTACCAAGTTACTTTGCTCCGATTGACCTGAAATTTTGTAGGAATCTCTAAAATATCATTACCTACAATGTTCATTTTTTAACCCAAGGCCAATTCGGCCCCTAACTATGAGGTACAGTGCCGGGCAGAATGTAAGAACATGAAACCCTAACTTTCCAAATTGCTTTCCAAAGCAGAAATTTCTTGCAATTAACCACCACATACACCTTCTAGCTTCATTCTAGATCATTTCCAATCATCATACATAGCAACACCATAACAATCATATTAAAACAGAAAAATCATCAATAATTATAAAACTTCACCAAATTCAACCAAAATCAATATATAATCCATAAAATTCCCCCTTAGGCTACCACAAATCATGAATTAAACATCATTAGATGGAGGAGAGGGGTCCTTCACTACTTACCTTAGTAATACAAGAGAGAGAGAAACTAATCACCTTAGCCTTCCAAACAACTTCACAACCAACCTTAATATCACCAAACTAAGAGGTTTTATGGGAAATTTGAAGATTAAACGGTTGAATTGAAAGATTGGGCAAGATTGGAGACTAGAAAATTGAGAGCTTTTCTTTCCTTTTTGCTTGATAAGAGTCGGCCAAGAAGCTTGCAAAATTGAAGTAATTTTGGTCAATTTTTAGTTTAAATGGTAAAGTCATGAATAGTGGTCCAAAAGGTCAAAAGGTAAGAATGAATCTTCAAGTGACACTTGTCACTTCATTTAATACATCTCTATCCTTTGTCTCTCCAATAATAATCCATCTAGGTAACTTCTAATTATCTCTTAACACCTGCTAAAATAAACCCGGTATCCAACACTTAACCTAATTGGCCGAATTTTACCGAACTTTCCGCACTAGCGGGTCCCACGTCCCGTATACACCCTTAATTTCTCAAAAACTAACCGATACTAGAACAATCATTTTAAAACTATATTTACTGATAAAATTTTTGAATAAAAAAAATGTGGAAAAAAAAATTGCAATTAAAAGAAAATAAAACCTAGAAATTAAGAAAATTACGGGTCCTCACAGTTTTGGTGATGACAAGTGTCAACCACCTATGGTTCCTTGACCAACCCTTTTGTCTTGCCTTCTTATCTCTCATTTCAGTTCATTTCCCTCATTTTCTTTCTATTTTGGCTGAGAGCAAGGAGAGGCAAAAGAGTGAGGAGAGTTTTCAATCTTCTACCTTGAATCCAACCTTTTGAGTGCAACCAAGAAAAACTACACCGATTAATCATTAGTTTGGAAGCTTGGGAAGCTTAAGGAACCAAAAATTTCAAGGAGAGGTGGAGGATCATTCTTGCAAGCTCTTGTCTTGAGGTATAATGGCTGATCAACCTTTCTTTCTCCATTAATCATGATTAAGTTGGGTATTAATGTTAGTATTGTGCTTGTGATTCTTGTTCCAAGTGATTTTGATGATTAGATGGATGACTTTTGAGTTAGGGTTTCTTGTGGGTTAGGTGTTGTATGATGTATATATCTGGTATATAATCTTGTAAAGGAGATGGTAGTGGTAGTTTCAAGGTAAAAATGTGAATTATAGCTTGAATATAGCAAAATTCCAGATTTCTGGAAATTGAAACTTCAGTTCTGCCCGGTTCTAGTTCCCTATGTTAGAGGCCGAATTAGGCTTAGCATAAAACATGAAAGTTGTATAGAATGATATTTTATAGTTTTCTGAAAAATTGCAGCTCAATCGGAGTAACGTAGACTGTGAAAAGACCAAAATACCCCTGACTACCATAGGTTTAGTCCAATGGACAGTTTTGACATTTCATCAATCTGATCGTGTCTTTCCACCTTGATACATACTGAACTAGCAATTAGCCAAAACATGAAAGTTGTAGTGTTATGTCTTACTTTCCAACACCCCTTGAAACACCTCGTTTGGACTTCGGTAGCCTGAGTTATGGTTGTTTATATATAGTGCGGTTAACTAGCCCGAGTGTGAGATTCTAGTTCTGTAATTTGATATTTTGACTTAGATACACTACAAACTGGACTGAGTCATCTTCATCAAAGTTGTAGGATTTTATCTTAGCTTCGAGACGGTATAAATTTCACCCCAATCCGATAAGCGTAGGTAAGGATTTGGCCGAACTTGTACCCATGAGAAATACAACCATGACTACTAGAAATACGTCTTCCTTGTACTTTCGACTCAAATGGCATTTCCAAGTATAAATGTTACAAAGTTATATAGTTTGAAAAGCGAGCAAGTGTTTCACGAATATTCTCCAAGTGAATTTCCATTTCTTGATTCTTATTGAACGAAACGTCTACGTTTCGAACCTTAGTCATTTTTCAAAGTTCTGAAACAAAGTTTTATCGCAGATTTGGACTCCGAACCCGGAGTATAACCCAGACGTGATTACTAGGGGCACTTCATTTTGGTGAGTGCTTCCAAATACCTGATTGAACTGGACACTTGCTTCCAATACTTGATCAATATGATTGAATGATATATGATTGGTTGGATTGGGCAAGAGTGTACTTTATCGCACTTGCCCTTATTTGATATATACTTGTTTATTGTTGAAATTGATTTGATATACTTGTTTATGATGTGCGCACTTCCTGGAATTCCAGAAACCCTGCGGCAAGTTACTCGAGTCGAGCCGGCAAGGGTTTGGTCGATTGGGTAACGAACCCTGGGTCTCTTGTTTGTCGAGTGGAGTGATATCTCCTCGACTAATCGGTATACTCGAGTATTACCACCCGTGTTTATTGAGAATTTTGGGCCCAGTATGGTGTTTGAATGGTGGACGGAGAGTAGTGTAAGTGGTGCTCTACTGGATTGGTTCCTTTACTTGAAAGTTGATGGAGTGTCAACTATTACGTGATCAATCTCCTGATGATGAAAAGGGAAGTTGGCTCCTGAGAGCCATCCGTGTCCTTATGCTTTGGAATGATTATTGTTTACTGGATTATTGTTTCTTTTGAAAACTTTTATACTCGCTCATTTTGAGATTGCTACTTGAAGTGTTATTGCTCACTTTTATGAACTCTTCATGCTCGTTACTTTGCTATATCGAAAACTTGTACTTATAAATAATGGTCAATTTGCTATTTGGAACCTCACTGGACTTTAAGCTCATTCCACGCCATTTGTTTTCCTTACAGGGGTACGAGCGAGGCGTGAGATACGTAAAGACTAGCATAGCCTAGTTGTTTTTGACTTTTGACTTGTACTCGCGCTATCACTCGATTAGGATGATTGTACTTGGATTGTATGCACTTTGAATCCGTTTGGGTATATAGAGGCTTTGTATCTTGAATATGCATCGATGTAAATTGTAAGTGTGAATTGCGATGTTATTTATTGTCGATGGATGTATGCACGTGATACGAGTGAGTGAGTCCTGGCGAGAGTTGGGCAGGCGGTCCGTTAAATCCTAGGGTACGCCTAGGGGGAGGTGGGGCCGTCACAGATGGTATCAGAGCTCCTATCGAGCTCGTGCCGGGAGAAGGTTCTCGGACTGTGGGGATTGACTTGTTAAGTGTGGAACAATTGTCTATTGTTGGGGACCTTAGATATGTATGTTGGGTAGGAATCTCTAATACGGGTGATTTGCTCTTGAGCCTGGCCAGCTTGAGTGGTGAATTATCATATTTTCGGATTCTTGTCCTCGAGTACCAAAGAGTGATACCTTTACGATAAGTTGAGATCTCGCGTAATATTAGGATAAGTTTGGATGGCGAAAGCAAAGGCACGGGGGATGCGAATAGTCTAGACTTGAGAAATATTGAAGATATTCGTTGGATTTGGGATCCTTATTATTCACAAGTTTCGAGTTTTGATTAAGTGTAGTGCCTGAGCAATACCTAGGGTTAATGTACCGTAAGATGTGTTAATTGCTATGATATGTATATAAAGAAAGTATGTTATTTTCAATGTGTTTTGAAAATGCTTTTATTTGCTTATACTTATTTACGAATAAACATATGAATTTATGAATAAATGTATGAATTTCGAGGATGAAATTCTTTTAAGGAGGGGAGATTGTGATACCCCAACTTTTAGGATACTATTGTTGTTTAGTCGCGAAAAAAAAATATTATGCTTCCTTTAGTTTATTTTTATTTTAAGACACTGTTTTAAGACATTGTTTTGTTTTAAAGACTAGAAACCCTAAATTCTAATAAAAAAAAAAGAAAAAAAAACCCTAGTTTTACTTGTGACTACTCGGTTTTCTCAAATCTCTCATATTTTACCCGAAACCGTAACTAGAATCAAGGGAATTGTAATATCCCTCACATTTTTCTTAAATGTCCTTTTATTTGGCGTTTATTCTTTTTTTTTTTTTTTTTTTTTTTTTTTTTTTTTTTTTTTTTTTGGCTAACCTCGCACACGAGGGGGGACGCCACTCCCAAATTTATTCAAAAACAAATACAAGAGATGTAGTTTCGGTTCTAAGTGTTTGCCAGAAGGGCTAAGACAACCGTACATAAGGTATTCGCATCTTATCTAGGCGGGCTAGCCCCTGTATGTAGTCCGGGAGGGCGAAGGCCCCAAAGCTTTGACCAATACCCGTGGAACTTGCTAGATTTGCCAGGGCGTCAGCCACCCCGTTTGCCTCACGATAGACATGAGAGAAAGTAATCCGGCGGCCCAGCGCTAGGGCTTGGATGCGTGATATAGTCCTCCATAGCTTCCAAGGTACGCGTCCATTGCCATTCACCATAGCCATCAGAACCTGAGAGTCCATCTCAACTTGCAGAGATTGGAAATCTGTGGAGAGCAACATACCCTCCAGTAATGCCGAGGCCTCCGCTTCCATGTTCGTCCTTAAACCCAAAAAATAGGAGAAACCACGGAGGACATTACCCCCCGAGTCACGAAACACACCTCCCGCACCAGAGGAGCCTGGATTCCCGAGAGATGAGCCATCAACATTCAGCTTGACAAACCCCTCCGGTGGTGATTCCCAAAGGATCCAGCGTGGAGCCACCCGCTTAAGCGATGTCAGTCGAAGAAACAAGCCCGAGTGGACCAGCTCCCCGTCATCCCGCGTCACTCTGGAGAAAGGCCGGATCTGGGATAAGTGATGCAGCAGCGTTTGAACATTCCAGCAAACCTGAGGTGGAGTTAAAACAACACCCTCAAAAACCGCCATGTTCCTAGCTTTCCAAAGCCCCCAACAGATTAGCGACGGCAACACCTTGCAAATGGCGAAAAAACTCCAAACCTGAGACGCTAGGACGCATTCCGATAAGACATGATCTTGAGACTCTCCATTCAAACAAAACGGGCACTTTGAAGGGAGATGGAGGCCAAACCGCTGAAGGGCCTCTGGGAAAGGGAGGTACCGATTGAGTAGCTTCCACATAAAGACAGCAATCTTGCAAGGAGCACTGCCACTCCATACACACTTCCTAGAGCCAAGGCAAGCCCGTTTGGGCCGCAAGGCGTCCCAAGCTGAAGAAATAGTGAAATCGCCAGAGGGTGTGAGGGTCCAAGCTGGCCGAACTCTGTCCTCTAAATCAATTAAGCGGGTGAATTGCGTCACCGTATCAGAAACGGCCAGCATTCGTCGCCAGACTCTGGATGCTCCACGGAGTACCCCATTGTCCTCACTATAACGGGACCTCATGAATAGTGCCCATAAGGAGGACGAATGGCGGAATTGCCACCACAGTTTGCAGCTGAAAGCCCCTTGTATGTCTATAAAAGAACGTATGCCAAGGCCATCTTCCTCCACTGGATAACACAGTTTTTTCCAGGAACGCCAATGGTGTTTAGGGCCCAGCTCCGTCTGACCCCAGAAAAAATTTGCCATTAGTCGTTCCAGCTCCTTTAGCACTCCGGATGGCGGGTCCATGACGGCTAACACGTGCGTAGGTATGGCAGAAAGCACATGCTTAATAAGTATGAGTCGCCCCCCCTGGGAGAGGAGCTTTTTCTGCCAGCCCGCAAGTTTAGCAATAAATTTATCAATTAGGAATTGGAAGTATGCTTTTTTCCTACGTCCTGCATATAGATTGCTTCCCAAATAAGGAAGCGGCAGAGTTCCCTGCCTGAATCCAGTTATCTGCTGAATTCTACGAATCTGGCCAGTACCACACCGTCTCGATGCTATGAATAAACTCTTGTGATTGCTAATCCGCTGGCCTGATGCATTTTGATATAAATTTAAGAACCGAACCAAATTCCCGACCGACCTCCTATCTCCCCGCGAGAAAATGATGATGTCGTCAGCGAAGGACAAATGAGTGACCTGAACGCAACCACGTGGTGTAGCATAGGGAACCACTCTGCCTCCCTCGACCTGTGCATTCAGACCCCTACTTAGAGCCTCAGACGCCAGAATGAAGAGGAGAGGGGACAGAGGATCGCCTTGCTTAATCCCACGGGAGGCCTGGAAAAAACCTTTGGGGCTGCCATTGACCAACACAGAGAACCAGCTGTGGGAGAGATTTAAAATAAGCAAAATGAAGCGGTAGTCAAAACCAAACTTGCAAAGTAGCTGCCGTAGAAAAACCCATGACACCCTATCAAAAGCCTTCATCATGTCCAGCTTGAAGATGCAGTTATTTCCCCGTGCCCTCTTGTCAATGGAGGCAATCATTTCTTGGGCCAAGAGCACGTTTTCAGCAATATCACGACCAGGGCAAAAAGCAGACTGTTCCGCAGATACAATGCCCGGGAGGATTGTCTGCAATCGATTAGCAAGGACCTTTGTAAAAATCTTGTTGACAAAGGTGCACAGGCTAATGGGCCTAAAATCGGCAAACGTAGCTGGGTTTGGCTTCTTCGGGATTAGGACAATCAGAGTGCTAGCAATTCCTTTTGGGATTGGAGTCCCAGCTAAAAAATCCTTAGTCGCTGCTAAGA
This sequence comes from Coffea eugenioides, assembly GCF_003713205.1. Lineage (NCBI taxonomy): Eukaryota > Viridiplantae > Streptophyta > Magnoliopsida > Gentianales > Rubiaceae > Coffea > Coffea eugenioides. Next base: position 193,807 of record NW_020862665.1, on the reverse strand, counting down.
TGTCAAGAGCTACAATATTCCAGCAATGACGGAAAAAAATGCCAGTGAATCCATCCACACCCGGGGCGCTATCCTTATCGAGGTCGAAAACCACCCTCTTGACCTCTTCCATTGTTACCTCTCTCAATAAGGCATCATTTTGATGCGCAGTGACAAGTCGCGGAATGTGTACCAGCAGATCATCCACGTCGCTAACCTCCTCAGCTGTAAGAAGACTCTGGAAAAAACCAACCGCTTCCTGGCCAATGCTGTCTTCATCCTCAAGCCAACTCCCCCCCGCATCCTTAATGCGACGTATAGCCAGCTTCGAGCGCTTCTCTCTCACTGAAGCATGGAAGTAGCGTGTATTGGAATCCCCGTCCTTGAACCACCGTAGGCGCGCCTTTTGACGCCAGTAGTCCTCTTCAACCCGAAGACTGTGCAATAGGACGCCTTTTGCCCGATGGAGATCAGCTCTCGCTTCGTCCGTCGGGGAAGCCTCGAACAAGATTTCCTTTTGCTGGACCTCAATCTCGTTTTGCCGGACAGCCTGAAATATGTTGCCAAAATGTTGCCTGCTCCAGTGGCGTAAGCATGCCTTCATGCGCTTTAGCTTGAATGCCAACCGGTACATACCATATCCCTGCGTAGGAAGCTCCCAATTGCTCTGCACCGTCGATTGAAACTCCGAGCTAGAAACCCAGAAATTTTGGAACTTAAAAGGTTTCGGAACACTAGCATCGGCCCCCCGCAGATTCACCAATAAGGGCGTATGATCAGAGGCAGCCCGATTAAGATGCTGGACCGAGGTATTTGGCAGGAAGCTGAGCCATTGGTGGTTGGTCAGAACCCTATCCAACCGCTTCCATATCCTAGATCCTGACCTAACGCCGGACCAAGTATATGAGCTTCCGGAATAAGGCAACTCCTGAAGATGACAATCAGAAATTGCTGTGTTAAAATCAGAAATGGCCCCCAGGTCTTGATGTGCCCGACCCGTATACTCCGCCAGCGTACGGATAGCATTGAAATCTCCCCCTACCAACCACGGCCTTGTGATCGAGCTAGCAAGGCCCCGGAGTTCCGACCACAGAGCATGTCTTCCCACCCTTGTACATTTAGCATAAATGAAAGAGGCAAAGATAGTCTCGGTCCAAGAGTCATGACCCGCCATGACATGGAGAACTTGCTCTGAGTTGTGCAGGACATTAAAATGAAAACCACACCGCCAAAAGACCCAGATCTTATTTGAGGGATTAAATAAACAAAAATCAAAAGATAACTTCATCCGCAAGCTCTCAATATTGGACGCTTCAGCCATAGGCTCTAAGAGTACTAAAACAGCAACTTGATGAATACGAATTAAAATCCGCAAGCGACTTACAGAGAGTCTGTTCGTCGCTCCCCTAATATTCCAAATAAGCAAATTATTCATTGGAGGTAGAGTGGAGAGGTACCATGATGGCTTTAGCAGCCTGCCGTGTCAAAACCTGTCGGGTCAGAGGGGTGTAAGCTCGCTTCTTCCTTGCCTTTCGCGAGAGTACCATGGTGAAACCATCTGCATCTCGTTCAGCAAATTTCTGCTGAACCCGCGGCCCCAATGCCTTGCTGAACTGCTGAAGAGAGACAAACAGTGTCGCCCTATCACTCGCACCCACCTCTGGCAAATCCTCCCCATCCGAAAGGGAGCCTTGAGAGGACAGCTTCTCATGCGCAGCTTGCTGGATTTGCGTATCATCGCAGATACGCCTCAAAACTGGAGGGGTTGTAGAAACAGGCAATGGACCACGTGCTTCTACGGGTTGCACAGGAGCGGGGGCGCCGCTATCCTCAAACTGACCCGCCGCGACTTTCAGGCACTCGTGACTAGAGGAGGTAGGACCGTTGTCCACCTGCGCCTGGTGAGCCATAGAGACATGTGATGGCTGCCCCAGGTCTTCATTCTTCTGGTTTGTCTCAGGTCTGTTGATGAGAAGCGCTGGTTGCGGAGCTTTGGAATGCTGTGTGCCATTCTTTCCTTCGTGGGCCTGGGCTACCGCCGCCGCCGTCAGAGGCCTGGATCCATTCCTGCGATGTTTGTGTTGCCGACAGCCATCACTGGAGTGCCCTTGTCTATTGCAAAGTGGGCAGTATAGCGGCAGGTTCTCGTAGAGGAGGCGTTGCCAGAAACCAGAGCTGCCTGTCCCAATCCAGATGCGCTCCGGTAGGTCGTGTGAGACATCAAGATCCACGCAGATTCGTGCCACACTGGGCCTCGCCAAAGATGCAGTAGCGGTATCAATTTGTAGAGGGTTGCCAATGGTGTTGGCAATAGAGAAAAGTGACACCTTATCAAAAAAATGGATTGGTAAATGCTCTAACGCAATCCAGACAGGGGCTCGTGAAGATTCACTTGCAACTGAAAAATCTGGGCTCCATTTAAAAACACGCATAGGGAATTCTGCAATATTCCAGAACCCCTTTGTCCAGCACCGAAGGAAATCTTCCTCCAAGCAAAACCGTATGAGGATATGCCTCTGATCTAGCAAACCGACAGTGAAAGTGGACTTGAAACCAATCGCTGAGAGTGACTTACGGGTGACATCCAGGCTTGGCCTGCCATGGGAGAATTTTCCAACCACAGCGAAAGTGAAAGGGGCAGAAAGCTTTGCAATATCCTCAGCCGAGAAGAGGACGGCCGGCTCTCCACGGTACTGGGCAGCAGTCTTGATCTTGCAAGGAGATGATGAGGACGAAGGCTGCGCCTGGAGCACGGCCGCAAAGGAGCGGCCAGCCCCCCCTCCAGGCGGCTGAAAGCCAGCCATGAAGAAAACCTAAACTACCAAAAATAGAACCACGGCAACCCTATGCTAGAGAGAAAAAACACTAGACCGTACAAAAAATAGATTTCGCTTGCTTAGCTTAGACATGCTGGCGTTTATTCCTTTCTAATAGCTTTACTACTCAATCACCCCACAATAAGTGCAAATGAACCTAGAAGGTAGGGTTTCACTTTTCATTTTTTAAGTTAGCGTGAATTAGGGTTTTACGCCTATCCGTAGTGCGACTATCCGGTACGAAGTGTGGATCAAATTTGGTGATTAAAAGTGAGTTTTAGATGATATTAAGTGTGGGATTAGAGGTGATAATAATAAACTAGTGAATTATAAGTTAAAAACCCTAGTATACGCGATTGAAGAAAATCGGTTCGAACCGATGGATATGGATCATTACCGATTGAACCCACCACTTGACCACCACTTCCCTACCACCACATACCCTTGATATTTTTGCAAAATATTCCCCCTCATCCTCAGCCATATAACCAAAATATGTGGCCAAAATGCAAGGAAAAGAAAACAAAATTTTAGTTGGTTTTGGTGATGACAAGTGTCAACCACCTATGGTTCCTTGACCAACCCTTTTGTCTTGCCTTCTTATCTCTCATTTCAGTTCATTTCCCTCATTTTCTTTCTATTTTGGCTGAGAGCAAGGAGAGGTAAAAGAGTGAGGAGAGTTTTCAATCTTCTACCTTGAATCCAACCTTTTGAGTGCAACCAAGAAAAACTACACCGATTAATCATTAGTTTGGAAGCTTGGGAAGCTTAAGGAACCAAAAATTTCAAGGAGAGGTGGAGGATCATTCTTGCAAGCTCTTGTCTTGAGGTATAATGGCTGATCAACCTTTCTTTCTCCATTAATCATGATTAAGTTGGGTATTAATGTTAGTATTGTACTTGTGATGCTTGTTCCAAGTGATTTCGATGATTAGATGGATGACTTTTGAGTTAGGGTTTCTTGTGGGTTAGGTGTTGTATGATGTATATATCTGGTATATAATCTTGTAAAGGAGATGGTAGTGGTAGTTTCAAGGTAAAAATGTGAATTATAGCTTGAATATAGCAAAATTCCAGATTTCTGGAAATTGAAACTTCAGTTCTGCCCGGTTCTAGTTCCCTATGTTAGAGGCCGAATTAGGCTTAGCATAAAACATGAAAGTTGTATAGAATGATATTTTATAGTTTTCTGAAAAATTGCAGCTCAATCGGAGTAACGTAGACTGTGAAAAGACCAAAATACCCCTGACTACCATAGGTTTAGTCCAATGGACAGTTTTGACATTTCATCAATCTGATCGTGTCTTTCCACCTTGATACATACTGAACTAGCAATTAGCCAAAACATGAAAGTTGTAGTGTTATGTCTTACTTTCCAACACCCCTTGAAACACCTCGTTTGGACTTCGGTAGCCTGAGTTATGGTTGTTTATATATAGTGCGGTTAACTAGCCCGAGTGTGAGATTCTAGTTCTGTAATTTGATATTTTGACTTAGATACACTACAAACTGGACTGAGTCATCTTCATCAAAGTTGTAGGATTTTATCTTAGCTTCGAGACGGTATAAATTTCACCCCAATCCGATAAGCGTAGGTAAGGATTTGGCCGAACTTGTACCCATGAGAAATACAACCATGACTACTAGAAATACGTCTTCCTTGTACTTTCGACTCAAATGGCATTTCCAAGTATAAATGTTACAAAGTTATATAGTTTGAAAAGCGAGCAAGTGTTTCACGAATATTCTCCAAGTGAATTTCCATTTCTTGATTCTTATTGAACGAAACGTCTACGTTTCGAACCTTAGTCATTTTTCAAAGTTCTGAAACAAAGTTTTATCGCAGATTTGGACTCCGAACCCGGAGTATAACCCAGACGTGATTACTAGGGGCACTTCATTTTGTTGAGTGCTTCCAAATACCTGATTGAACTGGACACTTGTTTCCAATACTTGATCAATATGATTGAATGATATATGATTGGTTTGATTGGGCAAGAGTGTACTTTATCGCACTTGCCCTTATTTGATATATACTTGTTTATTGTTGAAATTGATTTGATATACTTGTTTATGATGTGCGCACTTCCTGGAATTCCAGAAACCCTGCGGCAAGTTACTCGAGTCGAGCCGGCAAGGATTTGGTCGATTGGGTAACGAACCCTGGGTCTCTTGTTTGTCGAGTGGAGTGATATCTCCTCGAGTAATCGGTATACTCGAGTATTACAACCCGTGTTTATTTAGAATTTTGGGCCCAGTATGGTGTTTGAATGGTGGACGGAGAGTAGTGTAAGTGGTGCTCTACTGGATTGGTTCCTTTACTTGTAAGTTGATGGAGTGTCAACTATTACGTGATCAATCTCCTGATGATGAAAAGGGAAGTTGGCTCCTGAGAGCCATCCGTGTCCTTATGCTTTGGAATGATTATTGTTTACTGGATTATTGTTTCTTTTGAAAACTTTTATACTCGCTCATTTTGAGATTGCTACTTGAAGTGTTATTGCTCACTTTTATGAACTCTTCATGCTCGTTACTTTGCTATATCGAAAACTTGTACTTATAAATAATGGTCAATTTGCTATTTGGAACCTCACTGGACTTTAAGCTCATTCCACGCCATTTGTTTTCCTTACAGGGGTACGAGCGAGGCGTGAGATACGTAAAGACTAGCATAGCCTAGTTGTTTTTGACTTTTGACTTGTACTCGCGCTATCACTCGATTAGGATGATTGTACTTGGATTGTATGCACTTTGAACCCGTAAAACCCTAATTATTTTCCTAGGGTTTATTTCCCCTTCATTGCATGTTTTCTGCATTTTCTGGCTTAGAAATATTTTCTTAGTGGATTTTATGAGCAGTTATAGTTTTAAGATGATTTTTCTAGCATTGGTGAATTTTTAGAAAATTAAGAATCTATATTGGACGTGGGACCCACTAGTGCGAAAAATTCGGAAAAATTCGGCCAATAAGGTTAAGTTTCGGATACTGTGAAAAATTTATCGGGTGTGAAGAGATAAGTAGTGTGTGTGAAGTGATTGATGTGAGAGAGAAAAGAAAGATAAGAATGCCTTTAATGAGGTGACAAGTGTCATCTTCTCATTTGTTGGACTTTAAGAAACACTATTCACTTTCTTGACTTTTTTGACCAAAGGATTAAATATCAAAAAAATTGCACAAAATTCATCATTTTTCTCTCCTTGTGGCCGGTTCTCCTTGAGCTAAGAAGAAAGGAATTTCCACCAACTTTCAAGCTTCCATTTGCCTTAATCTCCTACAAACAAAAGCCTAGATTAGATTCTACTCCATAAAAACCTTTCTTCTAGTGCTAGTAAGTGTATTAGTGAAGTTTGTTTGAAGGTCTAAGGTGGTCAACCTCTCTACATCTCTTGATTTCTTGGTAAGTGATGCTTGAACACCCTACTACATCTAATGATGCTTATGTTTGGCTTAGAAGTGGCTAAAGTGATGGATTATATGATTTATTTCTTGGTTTGGCTTGATTTGGTGAAGTTTTTAATTTTATGATGAATTTTCTGGTTTAATATGAGATGGATGTTGTAGCCATCTTTGATGATTGGCAATGGACTATAATGACTCTAGTAGGTGTGAATTTTGGATAAATGCAACCAATTTTGGATTTGAAGTGAATTGTGAAAAGTTAGGGTTCATAAACCCCTAATCTGTCCGAAATTTTAGGTCATAGATAGAGGCCGAATTGGACTTTGCTCAAAACATGAAAGTTGTAGGTATTGATGAGTTTGTAGTGCCTGCAAAATTTCAGGGTATTTGGAGTAGTATAGAGTGAGTTATGCCGTTTTTACTGTTGCTGTTTTTGGTGAACAGAATGTCCGAACTGCGATAGTAATTGTCTGTTTTGACTGGAATTGGTTTGGATTCTGTTGTTGGTGTCTTCTGATGAGATGTAGCTGGATATCTTAGCTATCATATGCCTTTGGAATTTCGGCATTTGGACCTGTATAGACTGAGGTATAGTAATTAGAGTTTTGTGTGATTTGCAAACCTGTTTTGGGAATTCTGGTATAGTATTTGGCATATTTGACCTAGTTGTGTTAGGAACTGGATTGAGTGACCTTCTACATTGTTGTAGCTATATTTATTGGCTTCGAAACGGTGGGTCTTACACTCCCATCCGATAACCGTAGTGAATTTGACGCCATTACCGCATAATAAGGGCAAAACAGTTTTTCTATTCGGGGCCAAGACTAATGCTACTTCTAATTTCTGGTTTGTTATCATGTTCAGTTATGTATGTGAAACTCTATTGGGTTGTGATTGGCGTTGTTTTATGACTCGTTATCGAGTCTCATTGTATGTGTTACATGTTTTAGGACGTGACGGTAGCTCACGACGTCTTGGTGATCGTGGTGCATGAAACACCACCTACTTGGTTGGTGAGTATACTACTCACTTAAATGTTACAATGTGGCTTTGTTATATGTGAGTTTGATGCCTTGAGGGCTTCTTTGGTTATTGGAAGTGATTGAGGTGAAGGTGTACTTGACCGCCCTCACCCCTTGTGATTCCATGTATGGCTATTGATTGTTTTACAGAATTACTGCACTGGATATATGACATACTGAATTCCATTCATGGAAACTGATTTGGTGTCATTGGGGTGAATGTCCAATGGCTTTACTGTATCACTGAGCTCAACCCCGTGTGGTAGTCAATTGGATCGAGCCGGCGAGGGCTTGGTCGTGAAAATTGTCATGCCACGGGGACTGTACTGTGGAATCTTATGGTAATGAGACCTTTGGTTCCGGTATACTCGAGTATTACCAAAATGACTGAATGGAGTGCGGGCCCGGTTGGGGTATGATAGTTGGACGGTTGGATGTAAGTGATGTCTACGGATGGTTACTCTTAAACATTGACGGAGGGTCAATGAGGTTGGATCAAGAAATAAGCGTGGAAATGGGCTCTTGAGAGCCGTCTGTATCCTTTCACTGATTTGATTTACTTCTTATTTGTATACTTGCATTGAACGGTTATTCTTATATGATTTTAGATGCTTTGGTGGTGGTAACTCACTGAGCTTTAGCTCACACCGTTCCATTTGTTTTCCTTACAGGAAAATGATCACTTTTGGAAGTTGGTTGCCAAATTGAGCCATGTATATGCCATTTTGAATCGCTCTTGCATGAAACCCTAATGTATAGTGGGTTTATCTTTTGAATGGCAAACCAAACATGTATATCCATGATACATAGCTTTTGACATGCCCATGTGGTTGGAAATATTGGATTGTACTGTGTATATGTTAAATTGATGTTTGGGTGAACTTTGAATCGATTTGGCTATCAAACGGCAAAAGGAAAATTTTGAACGAAAAGGCTCTGGACTGAATCCGGCCAGGAATCCGGCCGGATTGGCGGCCGGATTGCGAAGAGTTTTTCGAAATATTTCGGATTGCTCACTGCCTTATATCCGGCCGAGAATCCGGCCTGAAATCCGGCCAGATTCTGACGTGTCCTGCACTATTCATTTTGGCTTCAATTTTCATTTTTTTTTATTTTGTGTTTTTGACTTGTTTGCGCGCAATGGGATGTTCCGGAACGTTATAGATTGACGTAAACTGTACCGTTAGTCCTGGCGAGAGCTGGGCAGGCAGTCCGCTAACCCCTTTGGTTCGCCTAAGGGGAAGGTGGGGCTGTCACAGGTGGTATCAGAGCCTAGGTTTGAATTAGCCTGGGTGTGATAGGACTGTTTGACTTGAGGATTGTTGTTTTGGCCTTTAAGCTTATATTTACGATTACATGTTCTTGTGATGTAGGATGGCCGGACTGGGTGACTCTAGTGCTAGTCCTTCGGGGGCTAGACCTCGCAAAGTACTCCCCGTGATTCCATATCAGATACGGCCGGGAGGGGCCGTCATTCGTTGGAGCCCGTCTAACCGTCTTCGACGGTGCCCGTGTAAGGAGAGATATGCTTACCCGAACACTCTCGTGTTTGCGCTAGATAAGGAGCGCAAGGTATTGGCTAGAGAAAATGCTCGACTTGAGGTCGATGCGATTCAGGATAGGGCGACCAGCGATAAGCAAGCGGCGCGTATTAAAGAGCTAGAGTACGACGTACTTGAGGCCGAAGATCGAGTTGACGACCTTTGCGCGCAATTGAGGGAGGCACGAGAGCGAGAGCTTAAGCGAGCTCGCAAGGTCAGGGGTCGCGCTGAGGCGATCCTTAATTTGTGTGACGATTGCCTGGAAGAGTGTAGCGACGAGGCGTCGTGTGCGGAGGCCGACCCTAGAGAGGAGTCTACCCCGTCGCCTGGGTCCCAGACCCCGGCAACTGACTAGGCCTTGACTTTTAGGCTTCTTTTGGGATAGTTGGTTGTTTTTGTATGTATAGAGGAATAGGGATAGAGCCTTAGCTAATCGTTGAGGGTCGTTAGATTAGCTACGTGTAAATCTCTTTTGATAAGGCCAATCCTCGGAGGATTTTCTATGTTTGTTTCTGACTTGCCTGTACATGACTTGACTGATTGTATATATGTGTGTGGCTTTTGGCTTGTATATATGTTTTGATCATGTTTGCAATGTATCCATATGTGTTACTGTGCAAGTTTTGAATGTTACTTACGATGCCGTATTATGACTTTGGCTTAGTACTCATGCCTAGACCAAGTAAATTATGGAAGGTACTCGGAGTGGTCGGGGACGTGGGCGCGGTGCTAGACAACCCACACCGGTTAGGGGTACGGGGGAAACCTCGACTGGACCTGATCCTGAACCCCAAGCCGACCCTAATGCCCAGATAGCTGCTGCTATGCAGCAAATGACAAACCTGCTTGCACAAGTAGTGCAGCAACAAGCTCAGAACCCAAACCCTAACCCTGGAAACCCCGGAAACCCTGGCCACCATGTCGAGAGCGAGGATAGAGCTCTCGAACGTTTCCAAAAGTTCGCTCCGCCGAAATTTGTTGGGGGACCCGATCCAGACGTTGCTGAGAAATGGCTTGAGAAAATGGTTGATATATTTGCCGCTTTACATTACCCAGACGAACGGCAGGTGACTTTTGCCGTGTTTCAACTTGAAGGGGCTGCCCGTTCCTGGTGGAACGTAATTAGACAGAAATGGGAATGGGAGCAGACACCTAGGACTTGGGTGAACTTCATCCGCGAATTTAATGCAAAGTTTTTCCCTCCTCTAGTCCAGGAGAGGAAGGAGGACGAGTTTATCCGGCTCCGGCAAGGGGCTCAGACTGTGGCAGAGTACGAGAGTCAGTTCACCCGCCTGTCTAAATTCGCGCCTGAGCTAATCATAACTGAGCAACGACGGGTTAGGCGCTTCATTCAGGGTTTGAACGTTGAGATCCAGAAAGACCTCGCGGCGGCTCAAATAACCACGTTTAGCGAGGCAATGGAAAAAGCCCAACGGGTTGAAAGTGCACGGCTGCAGGTCCGAAACTTCCAGGCTAAGAAGCGTGGTTTTCCTGGGAGTACGTCTGGACAAGGTGAGAAGAGCACTCCTTCTAAGTTTGGACGAGGATCGGGTGGCGGCCGACACTCTGGTTCAGGCAGAGGGACTCCATTTAGGGGTAGTCAAGCTGGGCGTGGACAAAGGGGCAATGCTCAGAGTGGCTCGGCTTCGGCACCTCGTGGTCCCTGTGGGCATTGTGGAAAAGCAAACCACACCGAGGATAACTGCTGGAGGAAGCAGGGTAAGTGTCTGCGGTGTGGAAGCGCGGACCACCAACTGGCTACTTGCCCGGTCCTGAAACAGGATGGAAAGGGAAGCCAACCCCCGCCGAGGACCAATACTGGACCAACGAAGGGAGATGGGTCCAAACCGAAAGTTCCAGCTAGGGTTTACTCCTTAGAGCCCCATCAGGTCCCAGAGTCTTCGGAGGTCGTAGAAGGTACGATCCCTATTTTCCACCGCTTTGCCAAAGTTTTAATTGATCCTGGTGCCACTCATTCGTTTGTTAACCCTGATTTCATGTGTGGCATCGATATAAAACCTGCTAGTTTACCTTATGACCTAGAAGTTAGTACACCTACGGGAAATCAACGTTTGGTGACTAGTATGGTTTATAGGGATTGCGATGTTTGGGTAGGTGAAAGGAGATTTTTAGGAGACCTGATTAGCTTGTCCATTAAGGGGTACGATGTGATTTTGGGTATGGACTGGTTAGCCAAATATAACGCCCAACTGGATTGTAAAACGAAAATAGTAGAATTTCGCATTCCTGGCGAGGCAACCTTAAGGTTGGATATAAGGGATAGGTTAGCCTCATCTGCTCTCATTTCTGGCATTCGAGCTAGGAAACTGATAAGTAGAGGGGCGCAAGGATTTTTGGCCTTCTTAATTAATACCCTTACGGATAAGTTAAAGGTAGAAGATGTGGCCATAGTGAGGGACTTTCCGGATGTATTTCCTGATGAGTTAGTAGCCTTACCTCCGGAAAGGGAGATAGAATTCCGTATAGACTTGTTGCCTGGAACCGTACCTATCTCGAAAACCCCTTACCGAATGGCGCCTGCAGAACTTAAAGAGCTTAAGTTACAGTTGCAAGATCTGTTGGAGCGGGGTTTTCATACACGAGAGTGAGTCTCCTTGGGGAGCTCCTGTTCTATTTGTGAAGAAAAAGGATGGAACTTTGAGGATGTGTATTGACTATAGGGGGCTGAACAACGTTACGATCAAGAATAAATATCCACTGCCCCACATTGATGAGTTATTCGACCAGTTGCAAGGAGCAGTGGTCTTCTCGAAGTTAGATCTCCGACAGGGATACTACCAGTTGTTGATTAGGAAGGAGGACATTCCGAAAACTGCTTTTAATTCAAGATACGGGCACTACGAGTTCGCCGTTATGCCCTTTGGACTGACCAATGCTCCCGCCGCCTTCATGGACCTAATGCATAGGGTTTTCAAACCCTATCTAGACCGATTTGTCGTTGTGTTTATTGATGACATTTTGGTCTACTCTAAGACACGCGAGGAGCATGAGGAGCATTTGAGAGTGGTGTTGCAAACGTTAAGGGAACATCAGTTGTACGCCAAATTTAGTAAATGCGAGTTTTGGTTGGAGAAAGTAGCATTCCTAGGGCACGTAATCTCCCACGAAGGTATTTCGGTGGACCCGGCAAAGGTTGAGGCCGTGACAAATTGGAAGAGGCCAGAAACCCCCACGGAAATTCGTAGCTTTTTAGGGCTAGCTGGGTACTACCGACGGTTTATTAAAGATTTTTCCAAACTGGCAGGACCTTTAACTGACTTGACAAAGAAGCATGGCCAGTTTATCTGGAACGGCCGTTGCGAAACAAGTTTCCAGGAATTAAAGAGAAGATTGACCACGGCTCCGGTACTGGTCTTGCCAAATGGAGTGGACGGGTTCGCGGTATATGCAGATGCGTCGCGAGAAGGCCTGGGGTGTGTTTTGATGCAGAATCAGAATGTAATTTCATTTGCCTCTAGGAAGTTAAAGCTTCACGAGCAGAATTACCCGACGCACGATCTGGAACTAGCCGCAGTTGTCTTTGCACTGAAAAAGTGGAGGCATTACCTATATGGGGTGACTTTCGAAGTGTATTCGGATCACAAAAGTCTTAGATACCTCTTTTCCCAGAAGGAACTAAACATGAGGCAACGAAGGTGGATGGAATTTCTGGAAGATTACGACTGTACAATCAATTACCATCCGGGAAAGGCAAATGTGGCAGCAGATGCCTTGAGTCGTAAGGTGCAAATAGCAGGGCTAATGATTAAGGAGTGGGATTTGCTAGAATCCGTGTGCGAGTGGAAACCCTGTCTAGGGAGCCATAAGGTGATATTTGGCAATGTTAGGGTTACCTCCACTCTATTGGAACGTATTAAAGAGGCACAAAAAGAAGATTTGATGGTACAGAAATGGAGAGAGAAAGTGGATAAGGGAGAAACTACGGACTTTAATTTGAGTCCTGAGGGAATTTTAAAATATCGGAACCGAATAGTGGTACCGAAGGTGGAGTCGTTGAAAATGGAGATTCTGGAGGAAGCTCATCGGTCCAAGTATACAATCCATCCGGGCAGCAGCAAGATGTATCAAGACCTAAAAGGAACTTATTGGTGGGACAACATGAAGAAGGAAATCGCTCAATACGTGCAGAAATGTCTCATTTGCCAGCAAGTGAAGGCAGAGCATCAAAAACCATCGGGTCTGTTACAACCCTTGGAGATACCCGAGTGGAAGTGGGAAAACATCACCATGGACTTCGTTTCAGGTTTACCGAGGACACAAAGAGGACACGATGCCGTTTGGGTGATCGTTGATCGATTAACCAAGTCGGCCCATTTCTTGCCGGTGAACATGAAGTATTCAATGGACAAGTTGGCTCGACTGTACATGGATGAGGTTGTAAGACTACACGGTGTTCCTGTGAGCATCGTTTCCGATCGGGATCCACGGTTTGTGTCACGATTTTGGCAAAAGTTCCAAGAAACCCTGGGGACGAAACTCAATTTGAGCACGACCTATCATCCTCAGACGGATGGACAGTCAGAGCGGACGATTCAAACTCTCGAGGACATGCTACGAACTTGCATTCTGGATTTCGGAGGCAACTGGGGTCAACACATGACCTTGGTAGAGTTTGCGTACAACAATAGCTTTCATTCGTCGATTCAAATGGCTCCGTACGAAGCTCTCTACGGACGCAAGTGCCGGTCGCCGATTTACTGGGATGAAGTTGGCGAAAAGAAAGCTTTAGACCCGGCAACTATTCCATGGATGGAAGAGGCTCAAGAGAAAGTCAAGTTGATACGGCAACGACTTCAAACAGCTCAAAGTCGACAAAAGAGTTACGCGGATAATCGAAGAAAAGACTTGGAGTTTGAAGTTGGAGACCACGTATTTCTCAAGATCACACCCTTACGAAGTCTTACAACGGGTAAAGGAAAGAAACTTCAACCGCGGTACGTCGGACCCTACAAGATCCTTCAGAGGGTTGGAGCGGTCGCGTATCGATTGGAACTGCCATCCAGTCTATCTCGAATCCATGATGTATTTCACGTCTCGATGCTAAAGAAGTATCATCCAGACCCATCCCATATATTGCAACCGGAGGAGATTGAAGTGGATGAATCACTGGCCTATGAAGAGAAACCGGTCCAAGTACTCGATCGAAACGTCAAAGAGCTCCGAAACAAGAAGATTCCGCTAGTGAAAGTGCTATGGAGAAACCACGGAGTTGAGGAAGCTACCTGGGAAGTGGAAGATGAAATGCGAAGGAAATACCCAAACCTTTTCGGGAGTTAAGGTGAGAAATTTCGAGGACGAAATTCTTTTAAGGGGGAGAGAGTGTGAGAACCCGTAAAACCCTAATTATTTTCCTAGGGTTTATTTTCCTTTAAATGCATGTTTTCTGCATTTTCTGGCTTAGACATATTTTCTCAGTGGTTTTTATGAGCAATTATAGTTTTGAGATGATTTTTCTAGTATTGGCAAGTTTTTAGAAAATTAAGAGTAAATAGTGTTTCCTTACAGGAAAATGATCACTTTTGGAAGTTGGTTGCCAAATTGAGCCATGTATATGCCATTTTGAATCGCTCTTGCATGAAACCCTAATGTATAGTGGGTTTATCTTTTGAATGGCAAACCAAACATGTATATCCATGATACATAGCTTTTGACATGCCCATGTGGTTGGAAATATTGGATTGTACTGTGTATATGTTAAATTGATGTTTGGGTGAACTTTGAATCGATTTGGCTATCAAACGGCAAAAGGAAAATTTTGAACGAAAAGGCTCTGGACTGAATCCGGCCAGGAATCCGGCCGGATTGGCGGCCGGATTGCGAAGAGTTTTTCGAAATATTTCGGATTGCTCACTGCCTTATATCCGGCCGAGAATCCGGCCTGAAATCCGGCCAGATTCTGACGTGTCCTGCACTATTCATTTTGGCTTCAATTTTCATTTTTTTTTATTTTGTGTTTTTGACTTGTTTGCGCGCAATGGGATGTTCCGGAACGTTATAGATTGACGTAAACTGTACCGTTAGTCCTGGCGAGAGCTGGGCAGGCAGTCCGCTAACCCCTTTGGTTCGCCTAAGGGGAAGGTGGGGCTGTCACAGGTGGTATCAGAGCCTAGGTTTGAATTAGCCTGGGTGTGATAGGACTGTTTGACTTGAGGATTGTTGTTTTGGCCTTTAAGCTTATATTTACGATTACATGTTCTTGTGATGTAGGATGGCCGGACTGGGTGACTCTAGTGCTAGTCCTTCGGGGGCTAGACCTCGCAAAGTACTCCCCGTGATTCCATATCAGATACGGCCGGGAGGGGCCGTCATTCGTTGGAGCCCGTCTAACCGTCTTCGACGGTGCCCGTGTAAGGAGAGATATGCTTACCCGAACACTCTCGTGTTTGCGCTAGATAAGGAGCGCAAGGTATTGGCTAGAGAAAATGCTCGACTTGAGGTCGATGCGATTCAGGATAGGGCGACCAGCGATAAGCAAGCGGCGCGTATTAAAGAGCTAGAGTACGACGTACTTGAGGCCGAAGATCGAGTTGACGACCTTTGCGCGCAATTGAGGGAGGCACGAGAGCGAGAGCTTAAGCGAGCTCGCAAGGTCAGGGGTCGCGCTGAGGCGATCCTTAATTTGTGTGACGATTGCCTGGAAGAGTGTAGCGACGAGGCGTCGTGTGCGGAGGCCGACCCTAGAGAGGAGTCTACCCCGTCGCCTGGGTCCCAGACCCCGGCAACTGACTAGGCCTTGACTTTTAGGCTTCTTTTGGGATAGTTGGTTGTTTTTGTATGTATAGAGGAATAGGGATAGAGCCTTAGCTAATCGTTGAGGGTCGTTAGATTAGCTACGTGTAAATCTCTTTTGATAAGGCCAATCCTCGGAGGATTTTCTATGTTTGTTTCTGACTTGCCTGTACATGACTTGACTGATTGTATATATGTGTGTGGCTTTTGGCTTGTATATATGTTTTGATCATGTTTGCAATGTATCCATATGTGTTACTGTGCAAGTTTTGAATGTTACTTACGATGCCGTATTATGACTTTGGCTTAGTACTCATGCCTAGACCAAGTAAATTATGGAAGGTACTCGGAGTGGTCGGGGACGTGGGCGCGGTGCTAGACAACCCACACCGGTTAGGGGTACGGGGGAAACCTCGACTGGACCTGATCCTGAACCCCAAGCCGACCCTAATGCCCAGATAGCTGCTGCTATGCAGCAAATGACAAACCTGCTTGCACAAGTAGTGCAGCAACAAGCTCAGAACCCAAACCCTAACCCTGGAAACCCCGGAAACCCTGGCCACCATGTCGAGAGCGAGGATAGAGCTCTCGAACGTTTCCAAAAGTTCGCTCCGCCGAAATTTGTTGGGGGACCCGATCCAGACGTTGCTGAGAAATGGCTTGAGAAAATGGTTGATATATTTGCCGCTTTACATTACCCAGACGAACGGCAGGTGACTTTTGCCGTGTTTCAACTTGAAGGGGCTGCCCGTTCCTGGTGGAACGTAATTAGACAGAAATGGGAACGGGAGCAGACACCTAGGACTTGGGTGAACTTCATCCGCGAATTTAATGCAAAGTTTTTCCCTCCTCTAGTCCAGGAGAGGAAGGAGGACGAGTTTATCCGGCTCCGGCAAGGGGCTCAGACTGTGGCAGAGTACGAGAGTCAGTTCACCCGCCTGTCTAAATTCGCGCCTGAGCTAATCATAACTGAGCAACGACGGGTTAGGCGCTTCATTCAGGGTTTGAACGTTGAGATCCAGAAAGACCTCGCGGCGGCTCAAATAACCACGTTTAGCGAGGCAATGGAAAAAGCCCAACGGGTTGAAAGTGCACGGCTGCAGGTCCGAAACTTCCAGGCTAAGAAGCGTGGTTTTCCTGGGAGTACGTCTGGACAAGGTGAGAAGAGCACTCCTTCTAAGTTTGGACGAGGATCGGGTGGCGGCCGACACTCTGGTTCAGGCAGAGGGACTCCATTTAGGGGTAGTCAAGCTGGGCGTGGACAAAGGGGCAATGCTCAGAGTGGCTCGGCTTCGGCACCTCGTGGTCCCTGTGGGCATTGTGGAAAAGCAAACCACACCGAGGATAACTGCTGGAGGAAGCAGGGTAAGTGTCTGCGGTGTGGAAGCGCGGACCACCAACTGGCTACTTGCCCGGTCCTGAAACAGGATGGAAAGGGAAGCCAACCCCCGCCGAGGACCAATACTGGACCAACGAAGGGAGATGGGTCCAAACCGAAAGTTCCAGCTAGGGTTTACTCCTTAGAGCCCCATCAGGTCCCAGAGTCTTCGGAGGTCGTAGAAGGTACGATCCCTATTTTCCACCGCTTTGCCAAAGTTTTAATTGATCCTGGTGCCACTCATTCGTTTGTTAACCCTGATTTCATGTGTGGCATCGATATAAAACCTGCTAGTTTACCTTATGACCTAGAAGTTAGTACACCTACGGGAAATCAACGTTTGGTGACTAGTATGGTTTATAGGGATTGCGATGTTTGGGTAGGTGAAAGGAGATTTTTAGGAGACCTGATTAGCTTGTCCATTAAGGGGTACGATGTGATTTTGGGTATGGACTGGTTAGCCAAATATAACGCCCAACTGGATTGTAAAACGAAAATAGTAGAATTTCGCATTCCTGGCGAGGCAACCTTAAGGTTGGATATAAGGGGTAGGTTAGCCTCATCTGCTCTCATTTCTGGCATTCGAGCTAGGAAACTGATAAGTAGAGGGGCGCAAGGATTTTTGGCCTTCTTAATTAATACCCCTACGGATAAGTTAAAGGTAGAAGATGTGGCCATAGTGAGGGACTTTCCGGATGTATTTCCTGATGAGTTAATAGCCTTACCTCCGGAAAGGGAGATAGAATTCCGTATAGACTTGTTGCCTGGAACCGCACCTATCTCGAAAACCCCATACCGAATGGCGCCTGCAGAACTTAAAGAGCTTAAGTTACAGTTGCAAGATCTGTTGGAGCGGGGTTTCATACACGAGAGTGAGTCTCCTTGGGGAGCTCCTGTTCTATTTGTGAAGAAAAAGGATGGAACTTTGAGGATGTGTATTGACTATAGGGGGCTGAACAACGTTACGATCAAGAATAAATATCCACTGCCCCACATTGATGAGTTATTCGACCAGTTGCAAAGAGCAGTGGTCTTCTCGAAGTTAGACCTCCGACAGGGATACTACCAGTTGTTGATTAGGAAGGAGGACATTCCGAAAACTGCTTTTAATTCAAGATACGGGCACTACGAGTTCGCCGTTATGCCCTTTGGACTGACCAATGCTCCCGCCGCCTTCATGGACCTAATGCATAGGGTTTTCAAACCCTATCTAGACCGATTTGTCGTTGTGTTTATTGATGACATTTTGGTCTACTCTAAGACACGCGAGGAGCATGAGGAGCATTTGAGAGTGGTGTTGCAAACGTTAAGGGAACATCAGTTGTATGCCAAATTTAGTAAATGCGAGTTTTGGTTGGAGAAAGTAGCATTCCTAGGGCACGTAATCTCCCACGAAGGTATTTCGGTGGACCCGGCAAAGGTTGAGGCCGTGACAAATTGGAAGAGGCCAGAAACCCCCACGGAAATTCGTAGCTTTTTAGGGCTAGCTGGGTACTACCGACGGTTTATTAAAGATTTTTCCAAACTGGCAGGACCTTTAACTGACTTGACAAAGAAGCATGGCCAGTTTATCTGGAACGGCCGTTGCGAAACAAGTTTCCAGGAATTAAAGAGAAGATTGACCACGGCTCCGGTACTGGTCTTGCCAAATGGAGTGGACGGGTTCGCGGTATATGCAGATGCGTCGCGAGAAGGCCTGGGGTGTGTTTTGATGCAGAATCGGAATGTAATTGCATTTGCCTCTAGGAAGTTAAAGCTTCACGAGCAGAATTACCCGACGCACGATCTGGAACTAGCCGCAGTTGTCTTTGCACTGAAAAAGTGGAGGCATTACCTATATGGGGTGACTTTCGAAGTGTATTCGGATCACAAAAGTCTTAGATACCTCTTTTCCCAGAAGGAACTAAACATGAGGCAACGAAGGTGGATGGAATTTCTGGAAGATTACGACTGTACAATCAATTACCATCCGGGAAAGGCAAATGTGGTAGCAGATGCCTTGAGTCGTAAGGTGCAAATAGCAGGGCTAATGATTAAGGAGTGGGATTTGCTAGAATCCGTGTGCGAGTGGAAACCCTGTCTAGGGAGCCATAAGGTGATATTTGGCAATGTTAGGGTTACCTCCACTCTATTGGAACGTATTAAAGAGGCACAAAAAGAAGATTTGATGGTACAGAAATGGAGAGAGAAAGTGGATAAGGGAGAAACTACGGACTTTAATTTGAGTCCTGAGGGAATTTTAAAATATCGGAACCGAATAGTGGTACCGAAGGTGGAGTCGTTGAAAATGGAGATTCTGGAGGAAGCTCATCGGTCCAAGTATACAGTCCATCCGGGCAGCAGCAAGATGTATCAAGACCTAAAAGGAACTTATTGGTGGGACAACATGAAGAAGGAAATCGCTCAATACGTGCAGAAATATCTCATTTGCCAGCAAGTGAAGGCAGAGCATCAAAAACCATCGGGTCTGTTACAACCCTTGGAGATACCCGAGTGGAAGTGGGAAAACATCACCATGGACTTCGTTTCAGGTTTACCGAGGACACAAAGAGGACACGATGCCGTTTGGGTGATCGTTGATCGATTAACCAAGTCGGCCCATTTCTTGCCGGTAAACATGAAGTATTCAATGGACAAGTTGGCTCGACTGTACATGGATGAGGTTGTAAGACTACACGGTGTTCCTGTGAGCATCGTTTCCGATCGGGATCCACGGTTTGTGTCACGATTTTGGCAAAAGTTCCAAGAAACCCTGGGGACGAAACTCAATTTGAGCACGACCTATCATCCTCAGACGGATGGACAGTCAGAGCGGACGATTCAAACTCTCGAGGACATGCTACGAACTTGCATTCTGGATTTCGGAGGCAACTGGGGTCAACACATGACCTTGGTAGAGTTTGCGTACAACAATAGCTTTCATTCGTCGATTCAAATGGCTCCGTACGAAGCTCTCTACGGACGCAAGTGCCGGTCGCCGATTTACTGGGATGAAGTTGGCGAAAAGAAAGCTTTAGACCCGGCAACTATTCCATGGATGGAAGAGGCTCAAGAGAAAGTCAAGTTGATACGGCAACGACTTCAAACAGCTCAAAGTCGACAAAAGAGTTACGCGGATAATCGAAGAAAAGACTTGGAGTTTGAAGTTGGAGACCACGTATTTCTCAAGATCACACCCTTACGAAGTCTTACAACGGGTAAAGGAAAGAAACTTCAACCGCGGTACGTCGGACCCTACAAGATCCTTCAGAGGGTTGGAGCGGTCGCGTATCGATTGGAACTGCCATCCAGTCTATCTCGAATCCATGATGTATTTCACGTCTCGATGCTAAAGAAGTATCATCCAGACCCATCCCATATATTGCAACCGGAGGAGATTGAAGTGGATGAATCACTGGCCTATGAAGAGAAACCGGTCCAAGTACTCGATCGAAACGTCAAAGAGCTCCGAAACAAGAAGATTCCGCTAGTGAAAGTGCTATGGAGAAACCACGGAGTTGAGGAAGCTACCTGGG
Source organism: Coffea eugenioides (assembly GCF_003713205.1). Taxonomy (NCBI): domain Eukaryota; kingdom Viridiplantae; phylum Streptophyta; class Magnoliopsida; order Gentianales; family Rubiaceae; genus Coffea; species Coffea eugenioides. The sequence continues at coordinate 173,406 of NW_020862665.1, read as the reverse complement.
AAGTGGAAGATGAAATGCGAAGGAAATACCCAAACCTTTTCGGGAGTTAAGGTGAGAAATTTCGAGGACGAAATTCTTTTAAGGGGGAGAGAGTGTGAGAACCCGTAAAACCCTAATTATTTTCCTAGGGTTTATTTTCCCTTAAATGCATGTTTTCTGCATTTTCTGGCTTAGACATATTTTCTCAGTGGTTTTTATGAGCAATTATAGTTTTTAGATGATTTTTCTAGTATTGGCAAGTTTTTAGAAAATTAAGAGTAAATAGTGGATGTGGGACCCACTAGTGCGAAAAGTTCGGAAAAATTCGGCCAATAAGGTTTAGTTTCGGATACTGTGAAAAATTTATCGGGTGTGAAGAGATAAGTAGTGTGTGTGAAGTGATTGATGTGAGAGAGAAAAGAAAGATAAGAATGCCTTTAATGAGGTGACAAGTGTCATCTTCTCATTTGTTGGACTTTAAGAAACACTATTCACTTTCTTGACTTTTTTGACCAAAGGATTAAATATCAAAAAAATTGCACAAAATTCACCATTTTTCTCTCCTTGTGGCCGGTTCTCCTTGAGCTAAGAAGAAAGGAATTTCCACCAACTTTCAAGCTTCCATTTGCCTTAATCTCCTACAAACAAAAGCCTAGATTAGATTCTACTCCATAAAAACCTTTCTTCTAGTGCTAGTAAGTGTATTAGTGAAGTTTGTTTGAAGGTCTAAGGTGGTCAACCTCTCTACATCTCTTGATTTCTTGGTAAGTGATGCTTGAACACCCTACTACATCTAATGATGCTTATGTTTGGCTTAGAAGTGGCTAAAGTGATGGATTATATGATTTATTTCTTGGTTTGGCTTGATTTGGTGAAGTTTTTAATTTTATGATGAATTTTCTGGTTTAATATGAAATGGATGTTGTAGCCATCTTTGATGATTGGCAATGGACTATAATGACTCTAGTAGGTGTGAATTTTGGATAAATGCAACCAATTTTGGATTTGAAGTGAATTGTGAAAAGTTAGGGTTCATAAACCCCTAATCTGTCTGAAATTTTAGGTCATAGATAGAGGCCGAATTGGACTTTGCTCAAAACATGAAAGTTGTAGGTATTGATGAGTATGAAGTGTCTACAAAATTTCAGGGCATTTGGAGTAGTATAGAGTGAGTTATGCCATTTTTACTGTTGCTGTTTTTGGTGAACAGAATGTCCGAACTGCGATAGTAATTGTCTGTTTTGACTGGAATTGGTTTGGATTCTGTTGTTGGTGTCTTCTGATGAGATGTATCTGGATATCTTAGCTATCATATGCCTTTGGAATTTCGGCATTTGGACCTGTATAGACTGAGTTGTGTTCATTACAGTTTTGTGTGTTTTGCAAACCTGTTGTGGTAATGCTGGCTTAGTTTTTGTCACATTTGACCTAGTTGTGCTAGGATTTGGACTGAGAGGCCTTCTTCAGTGTTGTAGCCCTGTTTCATAGCTTCGAAACGGTGGGTCTTACACTCCCATCCGATAACCGTAGTGAATTTGACGCCATTACCGCATAATAAGGGCAAAACAGTTTTTCTATTCGGGGCCAAGACTAATGCTACTTCTAATTTCTGGTTTGTTATCATGTTTAGTTATGTATGTGAAACTCTATTGGGTTGTGATTGGCGTTGTTTTATGACTCATTATCGAGTCTCATTGTATGTGTTACATGTTTTAGGACGTGACGGTAGCTCACGACGTCTTGGTGATCGTGGTGCATGAAACACCACCTACTTGGTTGGTGAGTATACTACTCACTTAAATGTTACAATGTGGCTTTGTTATATGTGAGTTTGATGCCTTGAGGGCTTCTTTGGTTATTGGAAGTGATTGAGGTGAAGGTGTACTTGACCGCCCTCACCCCTTGTGATTCCATGTATGGCTATTGATTGTTTTACAGAATTACTGCACTGGATATATGACATACTGAATTCCATTCATGGAAACTGATTTGGTGTCATTGGGGTGAATGTCCAATGGCTTTACTGTATCACTGAGCTCAACCCCGTGTGGTAGTCAATTGGATCGAGCCGGCGAGGGCTTGGTCGTGAAAATTGTCATGCCACGGGGACTGTACTGTGGAATCTTATGGTAATGAGACCTTTGGTTCCGGTATACTCGAGTATTACCAAAATGACTGAATGGAGTGCGGGCCCGGTTGGGGTATGATAGTTGGACGGTTGGATGTAAGTGATGTCTACGGATGGTTACTCTTAAACATTGACGGAGGGTCAATGAGGTTGGATCAAGAAATAAGCGTGGAAATGGGCTCTTGAGAGCCGTCTGTATCCTTTCACTGATTTGATTTACTTCTTATTTGTATACTTGCATTGAACGGTTATTCTTATATGATTTTAGATGCTTTGGTGGTGGTAACTCACTGAGCTTTAGCTCACACCGTTCCATTTGTTTTCCTTACAGGAAAATGATCACTTTTGGAAGTTGGTTGCCAAATTGAGCCATGTATATGCCATTTTGAATCGCTCTTGCATGAAACCCTAATGTATAGTGGGTTTATCTTTTGAATGGCAAACCAAACATGTATATCCATGATACATAGCTTTTGACATGCCCATGTGGTTGGAAATATTGGATTGTACTGTGTATATGTTAAATTGATGTTTGGGTGAACTTTGAATCGATTTGGCTATCAAACGGCAAAAGGAAAATTTTGAACGAAAAGGCTCTGGACTGAATCCGGCCAGGAATCCGGCCAGAAACTGGCCGGATTGGCGGCCGGATTGCGAAGAGTTTTTCGAAATATTTCGGATTGCTCACTGCCTTATATCCGGCCGAGAATCCGGCCTGAAATCCGGCCAGATTCTGACGTGTCCTGCACTATTCATTTTGGCTTCAATTTTCATTTTTTTTTATTTTGTGTTTTTGACTTGTTTGCGCGCAATGGGATGTTCCGGAACGTTATAGATTGACGTAAACTGTACCGTTAGTCCTGGCGAGAGCTGGGCAGGCAGTCCGCTAACCCCTTTGGTTCGCCTAAGGGGAAGGTGGGGCTGTCCAAGTTCACATTCTATGAAATTTTGCCGGGAATGCCCAAAGTTTACCGAAAACTAAGACTGAAACTGTCTTGTAAGTATAAGTTAGCCACTTTAAGCTGAAATTTGAATGTCTTCCATTTAGAATCTTGGAAAAGTGTCTTCTAGGAACTTTTAGTACTTTGAAACTAGTTTTCAATGGTATAAAATTTTCCAATTATGGACCTACTGAGTGCAAGATACGATTTTTCAAAGATTGTCCCTTAAAGCTGAATTTTCGAACTTGTTGGGAAATGAGTTTTTGGAGACTCTTCCCTATCCTTTGATATTGATTGACCATTTTAGACTTGACTTCATGAAGAAAATCAATTTTTCCTTGTGTTATTAAATACCACTTTTGAACCTGGAATTTTGAGCAAGCAAAGCTCTATTTCATGACATTTTCTTAGATTGTACAAATGTATAATCTCCCTTGTAAATAAGGGATTTATAAGTAGTAGTGTGTTATAGCCAATTGTTATTTGTTCAGGCGCTCAAGGAGACTTTCAAGAGGAACTCGAAGCGAACGCCTAAACACTTGTTTGAGCACTTACTCCCTTACTTTAATTGGTGAGTGTCAAGTGTGTGAAAATTGTTACGTGCTTAATTGTTATTTGTGATTGAGTATTTTGAAAATGCCGAGTCGAGTGTGTACTTTATCGCACTCGTTCTCATTTAAGTGAAGTGTACTTGAATTACTTGAAGTGAATATTTAAGTGAAGTGTTTCAATGGTTAATTATGCTATGGTTGCATATGTCGGTTGGAGTGAATCTCCTCGACTCTTAGTGGTAATAGTGGGGGACGCCCAAATCTCATTGGCCGACCTTGGACTCGAGTCGGCATAGGTTTGGTCGGGAATCTTGGTGAGCCTTGGAAAAAATGTAAAAGCTTGATCTACTGGAAAGTTCTCGCTTGGCATACTCGAGTAATATCGCCTTATATAAAAGAAGTGCGGGCCCGGAGCAGGGGGAGTAAAGGTGATCGGGGAAGAATAAGTGAGGTTCTACAGACGTATAACCTACCCGATTGACGGAGGGTCAACTCGAGGAGGTTTTGGATCGTGCAAGTGGAATATAGCTCTTGAGAGCTCCTGTATCCTTATCAAGTGTGTTTTATTGTTGAAAGTGAATTACTCGAATGTTATAGCTTTCATTCTTGTTCAAGTGTTATTGTTATATGAATTATGTGTTTTGCATGTTTTCTTGGCCTCACGAGCAATTGCTCACCCCGTAGATTTGTTTTCCTTAATAGGAACCGATATGGAGTGACACTTGGAGAAGCCATTTGGATGAACTTTTGATTAGGGATTTGAATGTATTTGACTAGACAATTTGGAAGTTATATATTTTGAGAAAGCGAATGTATTTTGAATCTTGTGGTGTAAGGTTGAACACTTTGTATGGAAGTGACTTCTTTTCTTTACTTCGTATATTATTATTGGTGATTCTACCTTAAGCTTGAACTGGAACTGGAATTGTAACGAGTCCTGACGAGAGCTAGGCAGGCGTCCCGCCGATACCCTTGAGTTAGCCCTTGGGAGAAGTGGGGGCATCACATTCTCAGTAATTCAAAACCAAGTAAAATCTCATGTTATTCATTCAAATCACCTCATTTACCAGTGCACAAGTAATCCTCCAAATAAACAAGCACAAACAACTTTAGAACACTCACCCTAGTCAAAATAAGTTATACTTCGATCTTGGGATTGCTTTCTTGCACACTACCGTCCCCTGAAACAAGTTATGAATGCCATAATTACTTAACTACTCATTTGGTGAAGTTTTAAAATAAAATAGCATTATCACTTCTTGTGACTGCCCCACCACCCCCTAGGGCGTACCCAAGGGTTTGGCGGACCGCCTACCCAACTCTCGCCAGGATTCAGTCACGTATCAAGAAATTTATGAATAATAATCTCAATAATACAAGCGGTATCAAATACAACCTTCAATAAGGTACACTCATGGACATCCACTGTCCACACAATCTATAATAGAACCAATGAGTCAAACTTGTAAAAATCAAATCAAACAAGCTGGCTAGACATCTATGAAGTACTCACTCGAGCAACTAACAAACTTAGAAGAAATCGAGGCCTTCCTCAATTCAACCTCTCATGTTCTCATCCCTGTAAGGAAAACAAGTGGCATGGAATGAGCTAAAAATCCAGTGAGGTTCCAAGAAATTAAGCAGGTAAAATAAGAGACAAAATAGCATACCCTGACATCAAGAAACAAGTCAAACTCAAATAGATCATGACCCACTATATAGTTAAGCAAGTAGCCAGATAAATCATGCAAAAGTGTGCAGTAAAGAACACGTTCATGGCAAAGGATATAGATTGCTCTTAGGAGCAAGTTCCACAGTAACTTGATCAAGGTCCTTTGACTCTCCGTCAACCATGAAAGTATAATGTCCGTAGATCTCCACTTTACACCAATTTCCGTCCATCAAACATACCCCTTACAGGGTCCGAACGTTAAAGAAGTACCCAAGGTTCGTCAATCTCCTCAACCAAGCCCTTGCCGGCTCGATTCGACGAACTAGCCCTGGGTTGGACTTATAGTCCCAGATATACATAATTCAGGATCTGGCTTAGCCCCAAGTACTCAGATATTCAAGAGTGAAGTTGTTGGTTATTATCCAATGCTCACGCAGTAAATGATTGGAGACATTAGTTGTCACTTAACGCTCTATATTCAGTAATATCAGTGTTCAAGTGATGAATTTCAGTCAGGAGTAAATAGGTTACAAACTTTGTCCTTTACCCAAGATTTTCCAGCTTACCCGACCGCCCTAAGGCTAGTCTAAAGCAAGAGGTCCAACGAGGGCTCAGTTCAGCCGTTACTGACTTACATTCACACATACGCATGAGTAACCCTAGATTCCACTTACTCGACGTCTCGGATAAGGTCCAAGGCCTAGTTCAACCACTACAAGCGAAATGTAGCTGGTTTACAATTCAACCGCTACAAAAGAAATGTAGCCGGTCTACTATTCAACCGTCACAAGAGAAATGTAGCCGGTCTACAGTTCAACCACTGCAAGAGGAATGCAACCGGTCTACAATCATGCACATAAATATGCAAGTCCACACACAGGATCAATTGATTCAAGTTCATGGAGGTCGAGTACGAATAAGGACACACTCGTCTAGACAGGTTCAAGTCACAAATAAACCCGACATATCATGTTTCAAGCATTTCAAGTATTTCAAGTCCAAACAGTTGAAAATCGGTGGGTGCAAAAACCTGATTAAACAAGAAAACTGGAGGAAAAACTACAGAAATCAGATATTTTGGTAGCAAATCTGGCCATAAAGTGGCTGGATTCTGGCCACATTTCAGTTATAACAAAATGGCTAGTACATATGTTAACAAAATATCAAAAGTTTAGTCGAGCTAGGTCAAGTACAATAAAATACACACTTGCCTATGCTACGATGAATCAAGTACTTAGCGATTTCTAGCAACAGTGAGCATGTAACTTGCGCTCCAAGCACACAAGAAAGTCGGTGGGATAATCTCCCGAGTGACCAACCCAGAAACCCTCCTTGTTTAGCCATTACTCCCTCAATCTCTTGCTTCCCTTTTCTTTTTCCAGCCCCAAATCTTCTTTTTTCTTGCTTTCCCTCACTTGCCCGAAGCTCTCCTCCCAGCTCCTCTTTCGGTTTTTTTTTTTCCTTTTTTTGTTTTTCCTCCCAAAAATTCCCTCAATCAACAAGTGTCATCCTAGTCATCAAATAATAGGGACATTTGTCTAAATTCTATCCATCACACCTAACCCTCTTGCATGGCCTCCACTTGGCTACTATCCCCCTAATACACTTGTTAATAATTTCCTTACACTTGTCTTCTTATTTTTATTTATTTATTATATATTTTCCAAATCAATTTAGGTAAACAACAAAAAATGTTAACTCTTAATTGTAAATGCATTGCACAATTTTTATTTATCTTTAAAAAATGAATCTCAAAGGTTTAAAGACAAATTTTGAATTTTTGTGAGAATTTTTCCTTTTTTAGAAATTTAATGCAAAAAATATCTTAAAAATAAAAATTATGAACCTAATTTATAAAAATAAGCAAAAATAAATACTAACTATCATTTAATCAATAAAATAAAATAAAATAAAACAAGAGTAAAAATAAAGCTAAAATTGAATTAAATAACAAATAAAGCTAAAATTGAATTAAATACAAAATAAAGCCAAAATTAAATTAAATGATTGAAATTTTGGTGTCTATACTAGTTTTACTTGAGGAACTACTAGGTTTTTAATTTACTTGATGTATGTTGCTTTAGGGTAAAAAGGCCTGACTTTTACGGAAGATTTCATGATTTTGCAAGAATAGCTTGTAATTTCTAGCTTTGATGTTCAATTTCCAGCCTTGAGATGCATTTTCTAGCTCTAAGATGAATCTTCCAGCTTTGATATGGGACTTTCTAGCTTTGATATGAATTTTCTAGTTTCGATACGAGATTTTCCAGCTTTAGTTTGAAATTTCCAGTTGTAGGGTTAAAATTCCAGTTTTCATGTAGTTTACTTGGAGCTTTATACATGTCCAAAGTTGATAGCTTTCTTGACCTAGAATGCAGACCATAAACCCCATAACATATGATCATGATTGTTAATGGTTTCGCTATAAAACTAGAGTTGGATATTGAATGGTTAACTTGAAGAATTGGAGGCTTTAGGGTATTTTTGCTTTCCTTTAGCATATGATTTTACTCGAAACACTTGTTACAATCTTATTCTTTGCATGTGTGTTAGTTTTGACCCAAAATAAAAGGTTTAAACGAAAGGAAATGAGTTTTCTTCAAATCGTTGTCTAATCAGAATTTTCAACATTGTACCTTGAAAGTCTTGTCCCATTTTCTTCAAAAGTTTGACATTAATTGATGTCTTGTGCTCCATACTATCCTTAAAACATTGTGTTCTTGCATATGGCTTTTCCTGATAAGGAACCACCAAGAACTCAAGTTGTCACGACAAGAGGCTCGAGTGAGGATCCAAGTGCACCATCGATGAACCTTGGACCGATGACTCGAGCAAGGGCAAGGAAGATGCGAGAGACCCTCCAAACATTCCTACAAGTCATTCGTACACGCGTAGGAGGGATTCAAGAGAATCACCACACATTGGTGAACCTACTCCAAGCCCATGAGGGAGCCGCGGGTGACTAAGAGTACACGGATTGCATGATGGGCTCCCTTTGTCGAGTTAAGTAGCTAGTTGTAGGCATAGTAATAAAGGCCGAATAAGCTCATGTTGAGCCAACCGACCAGCCTTAGTCCATTAGGGACATATGAGTCATTTACAAGATCATTTGCGTAGCTTCCCTTAGTGAGTTCGGATTAGGATTACGTGAAGTAGTCATGTTTTCCATTGCTAGTTAGGATTTCGGGTCATGAAGCCTATAAATAGAGGCTTGGCCGAATTGTTTCATCAATCAAGTATCAAAAAAAGTTTTCAACTTTAAGAGTGCTTTCTCTTAGCTTCGGTTTCTCTTTGAATATCTTAGATTTGTTCTAAGTGTTCTTCTTGGCTTATCAAGCAAGAAGCACACTTGTTTGTGGTGCCATTCTACCAACACCATAAGTTCCTTTAATATTTTCTTGAGGGTTAAGAATCATTCTTAGTTCTCATCCAAGGGATTTTAGAGGGGTTTAGGGTTCCGCACATTCAAACCTTGAAGTCACGTGTCTAGATCCTGTTTGTTGGAATACGAGTTCACCAAGCACGGCTGGGTTCGTATCATCTGTGAGGACCCTAATTTTACTTACTTTTAATTCTATTTTACTGGCTTATTTAATTATTTATTCACCCGTTTTTCCCGAATAATTTATTTCAACCATTTTAAAACATTTTTTTGGAACGATGTCTTACTTATATTTTTAAAACGTCCCGTTAGCAAATTTAATTTTTCTACAGTTCGTTTAGTAAGGAATAGCGAATGCTTTTTGAGGCTAGTTCGATCCGAGAGTACATTAGTCTTGGAGAATTAAGAATGATCAATAGTAGACTAAGGGATTAGATGTGAGTGAGTTAAAATTTAAGCTTTTTACCGCGCGCGCGTCGATAGTTTCGCGAAAGTCGCGCCGGTACGACTAATTGGAGATTTGAGGATTTAGTACTAGACTAATAAATATGAATAATTATAGTGTTAGAGGAATTACCTTGGAGGATTAGTGTTTAAGTGCAGCTAATAAGAGAGAAAAGGGTAGTACAAAACCCTATTTAGTTACTGTTTATCTCAATTCATATCTTTTGATGATTACAAAACAATTGGATGTTTCTAATACTTTTTGTAAAGATCCTTTTCAGAAATAAACCAAACAGGTATGTGAAGTTAAAGCAGAAAAAGAAGATCAGAAAGGAATGAAGTTTGCTGAGGATGATGTCGGACGCACAAAAGGAAAGTATCGGACGTCCGACATTCTTTGAGCATCTTCGGACGAGTAAAGAACTCAGACTCGGACGTCCGAAGAAGACAAGCCAGGAGTTACTCTATTACTAATTAGGTTCGGATGCTCAATACCTGTGTATCGGACGTCCGACAAACGTTGCTGATCTTCGGACACAGTACTCTGGATGCATCGGCCGTCCGAAGGAATTGAAGAAGAAAGTCCAAGTATTCATCCTACCCTCGGACGCATGATCGGACGTCCTAAGGGACTTAAGAAAACTTCCAGAACTCATATTATATCGTTCGGACGCATAAAAACCAAGCATCGGACGTCCGACAGCACCAACGGCTAGTTGACTCTTCAGCTGCCTTCTACCCGTTGACAGCATTAATTGAGGAATTCTCTGGTCCCCTATAAAAGGAACAAAGTCAATCACCTCAAAAGCACTTTGTACATCAAGCCTACATCAGATTGTGAGTGATTCAAGTGCTAGAATACTCAAAAGAAACAATTTGTATTCCTTGGATGTGCAATCATCGTGCAGTTGTTTTTCAAGTGTGATATAGCTTCTTCAATAGTGTAGCACAGTGAGGGTTTGCGAGTGTTTGTAAAACTTCCTTGCTTGACCAAGTGTGATTTGGGGCAAGAAGGAAGTGATCCCTTCCTTGTACACATAAGATTGGTTGCAAGTCTATTCAGCTTGAAGTAACTTGGTATATTATAGTGGTGTTCAAACTTCAGTTGTGTTTGAAGCTTGGTTTGGTTCTTTACTCTTATTTACTGCTTTTCTATATAAACTGTTCCTCTCTCCATCTCACTAATACCTGTGCTATTGGATTATCTTGTTCATTGGGTGGCATCTGGGATAAAGAAAGGCTGTCTGTTCAAAAAGGTAGAATATTTATTAGCAGGTCTTTGAAAGCCTAATTCACCCCCCCTCTTAGGTTGTCCTCGATCCTTACAATTGGTATCAGAGCTTGGTCTCCTTGAGATTAAGCTCTAACGGCTTGGAGTAAAGATGACAACCAGTCATGCTATGTTTGTTGAGGGGCAATCTGTTACTAGGCCTCCCATGTTTACTGGTTCCAATTATGTTAGTTGGAAAGAAAGAATGATTATCTTCTTGCAATCCATTGATATTGAGCTGTGGTTTATTGTGAATGAAGGACCGCATGATGCTAACTTTCTTGATGCAGAAACAGGTTTGTTGCGGCCAAAAACGAGAGCTGAGATGAATGCTCAAGATAGAACCAATCTCACATTGAATGCCAAAGCCATGAATGTTCTTTATAGTGCCTTAGACTCAAATGAGTCAATTAGAGTAAAAGGGTGTAAATCTGCCAAAGAAATGTGGGATAAGCTAAGAGAAATTCATGAGGGTAGTGACAACGTAAGAGAACAGAAAAAGTCCATTCTGGTCACCAAGTATGAATCTTTTAAGATGGAGCCTCATGAAAACATCGACAAAATGTATTGTAGATTTAATGATCTGATCAAGGATTTAGAGGTGCTTGAGAAGGAGTACTCTCTAGGTGAAAAGAACAGAAAAATTCTGAATGCTCTATCAAAGGATTGGGAAAGCAAAGTGACTGCCATAGAGGAAGCCAAGGATCTAAATTCCTTATCCATTGAATCTCTGATTAACTCTCTAACCTCTTATGAGCTGAAACTTAGATCTAAGTTGCAGGAAGAAGAAGACACAAAAGGAAGGAAGAGTATTGCTTTGAAAGCTTCACAAGATGAAGATGAAACTGCCTCACTGGAGGAAAATGACTTGGAAGGTGATGACAGTGATATTGCACTCATCACAAGAGGCTTCAAAAGATTTCTCAATAAGAGAAAATTCAGGAAAGGCGGATCCAGCAATTCCTTTCACAATCAGACTAATGACTTCAGGAATAGAGGGAAACTAGAGTTCATCAAGAAGCAGAACGATAAGTGTTTTGATTGTGGCCAACCTGGACATTATGCAAATGAGTGTCCAATGAAGAAAAAGAAGGAAAACAAGATTGAACGAAAACCAAAGTTCAACAATTTCCAGATTACCTGGAATGATTGCAACTCAGAAGGCGAAGTTGAAGAAGAAGAGGAATCTGCTCAAGTAGCTTTCATGGCTATTGGAGATGAAGAGGTAACACAATGCATTTCTCAAACCAATAGTGATAGTGAATCTGATGATGATGTTAATTCTTTTCTAGAAAAAATGCACAATAGCTTGAAAGAATCCTATGTTAAAAACAAAGAACTGAAGCAGAAAATCAGCTTTCTAATACAAGACAATGCAAATCTTTTTCAACAAAACAAATGTCTTAAGCATGAAAATGATAACCTGAAAAGGACTGAAACTGATGTGCTTGCTGAACTTTACAAAAAGAAAAATTACTGTGACTCACTCAAAAGTGAGCAATACAGCTTGAGAAAAAGAATGGATGACTTATACAAATTGTTACATCATGTGAAACAGAATCATTTTCAAAAGAATGACACTGTACCTTATGTTGATACTCATCGAATAAGACTGAACCAATATACAAATGAATTTGCTATCCACAGAAGAAGGCAAGTCAGATTCATTAAACCTGTTCATTTGATTGATTCAATGTCAATATGCAAATTTTGTTATCAATCTGGTCATATGTATAGCAACTGTCATGTTAAGAAAAACTTGAGGAATGGCATGAGATGCATGTGGATAGTCAAACACAAGGCTAACTCTCAAGGACCCAACATATAAAGGGTACCAAGTATTATCTTGTGGGTTTGTGTGTAGGTGAACCAGGATTACATTGCTAAAGAATCAAAATGGTTCATTGATAGTGGATGTTCAAGACATATGACTGGTGATGCATCACAATTCATCAAACTCAAGCAGAAAGCAAGTGGAAAGGTAACATTTGGAGATGATAACAAAGCCAAGACTGTTGGTATTGGCGATGTTGGTAAAAATGATCAAACGTTTATCCACAATGTTCTTCTTGTTGACAATTTGAGCTACAACCTGTTAAGTGTTAGCCAATTGTGTGATAGGAATTTGTTTGTATTGTTCAAAAAGCTTGAATGTCTCATATTTGACTCAAAGTTCAACATTGTTTTCAAAGGAAAAAGGGTTAATGATGTCTATGTAGTGTTTCTTGAAAAAATTGATTCCTCACATCTCAAATGTCTCAAAGTTGCAAATGAGGACCCATGGTTGTGGCATAGAAGGTTGTGTCACTTCAATATGGATTTGCTGAAAGAAATTTCTAAAAAGGAACTTGTGAGAGGACTTCCAAAAATTAAATTTGAAAAAGACAGAATCTGTGATGCTTGCCAATTTGGAAAACAAGTCAAGGTTTCTTTTAAACCTAAGAAATGTATTTCTACTTCAAAACCACTTGAACTTCTACACCTTGATCTGTTTGGTCCCACACAGACTGCAAGCCTTGGTGGTAAGAGATATTGTTTTGTGATTGTTGATGACTACTCTCGATATACTTGGGTAATATTCCTTGCTCATAAAGATGATGCCTTTAAGAGTTTTACCTCATTATTTGCTAAAGTACAAAATCTGCTTGGCTTGAAAATTGTTAGAATTAGAAGTGATAATGGGACAGAATTTAAGTTCTGTGGTTTTTCAGAATTTTGTGATCACAATGGTATTACCCATGAATTCTCTATTGCTAGAGTTCCTCAACAGAATGGAGTTGTAGAAAGAAAAAATAGAACTCTCCAAGAGGCTGCTAGAACCATGCTTAGTGAATGCAATTTACCAAAATATTTTTGGGCTGAAGCATTAAACACAGCCTGTTATACCATGAATAGAATTCTTCTAAGACCAATTTTGAACAAAACTTCCTATGAGCTCATGTATGATAAAAAGCCTGTAGTCAGCTACTTCAAAGTATTTGGTTGTAAATGTTTCATTTTGAATATCAAGGAACATCTTGGAAAGTTTGACAAGAAATCTGATGAAGGAATTTTCTTGGGTTATTGTGAAAACAAAAGAGGTTTCAGAGTCTATAATCGTAGAACATTGATCATAGAGGAGGCTATACACATTACCTTTGATGAATCTTATGGTGACATTTCAATGAGTTGTGGTAAAGATGATGACACAGGTGTTCAAGAAGAACTAAAGAAGCTAGCAATTAATGACCATGACTCTGCCTCACCAGAAACTGATTCAAAGAATAATGATGCTCAGGTCAGTCCAGTTGAAGAAGTAAATAATGGAGTTACCACTACTCCTAATGATCTTCCAAAAGCCTGGAAATTTGCTCATAATCATCCCAGGGAGCTTATAATTGGTGATCCTTCTGAAACGGTCAGAACTCGCTCATCTAGACACTTGATAGATAATCTTGCTTTTGTATCACATATTGAACCTAAAAATGTTGTTGACGCTTTGAATGATGAGCACTGGATTTTAGCTATGGAAGATGAGTTAATTCAATTTGAAAGAAACAAAGTTTGGACTCTGGTTGCCAGACCACAAGGCCATCCTATCATTGGCACAAAATGGATTTTTAGAAACAAATTGAATGATAAAGGGGAGATTGTTAGAAATAAGGCTAGACTGGTAGCTAAGGGATACACTCAAGAAGAGGGAATAGACTTTGATGAATCTTTTGCACCAGTAGCTCGGCTGGAATCCATAAGAATGTTTTTAGCATTTGCATGTTTCAAGAACTTTAAATTATTTCAAATGGATGTTAAGAGTGCCTTCTTAAATGGATTTATAGACCAAGAGGTCTATGTTGACCAACCTCCTGGTTTTGAAAATGAATCCTATCCAGATCACGTGTTTAAACTCTCAAAAGCTTTATATGGATTAAAGCAAGCTCCTAGAGCATGGTATGAACGTCTGAGTGGATTTCTGATTGAAAATGGTTTTAAAAGAGGTGTTGTAGACACTACACTTTTTACAAAACAAAGCTCACAAGATCTTTTGATTGTGCAAATATATGTGGATGATATCATATTTGGTGCTACTAACGAAAAATTGTGCAAGGACTTTTCCACCATCATGCAAAAAGAATTTGAAATGAGCATGATGGGACAACTGAATTTCTTCCTTGGACTCCAAGTGGTTCAAAACCAAGATGGAACGTTTATAAATCAAACAAAATACACCAAGGAGTTGCTAAAAAAATTCGGAATGGAGGATTCAAAGCCTGTTGGGACACCTATGTGCACCTCTACCAAACTAGACAAAGATGAGGAAGGTATAAACGTTGAGGAGAAGAAGTACAGAGGTATGATTGGAAGTTTACTTTATTTAACTGCTAGTAGACCTGACATCATGTTTGCTGTGTGTTTATGTGCTCGATTTCAATCCTGTCCAAAGGAATCACACTTGAATGCAGTAAAAAGAATCTTGAGATATCTTAAAGGAACCTTAAATTATGGCTTGTGGTATCCAAAATGTTATGAACTTCCTTTGTGTGGATTCTCTGATGCTGATTTTGGAGGTTGTAAAATAGATAGAAAAAGTACTACTGGTATATGCAACTTTCTTGGAAATTGCTTGGTCTCTTGGTTTAGTAAAAAACAAAATGCTATCTCACTGTCCACTACTGAAGCTGAATATGTTGCTGCTGGTGCCTGTTGTGCTCAATTGTTATGGATGAAAAACACATTAAATGATTTCGGTTTAGTATATGAATGTGTACCCATGTACTGTGACAACACCAGTGCAATTAATCTAACAAAAAATCCCATTCAACACTCTAGGACTAAGCACATTGATATTAAGCATCATTTCATTCGCGATCTTGTCTCAAAGGGGATAATCCGTGTTGAGTTTATTTGTTCTAAAGAACAGATCGCTGATATACTCACAAAAGCTCTTCCGCTAGATCAATTTGTGTCTTTAAGGACTAAATTGGGTGTTACAGAAAAAATGTTCTGAGCCTTATTTCCAGTCAATCCTTATCGGACGTCCGATGAATTGAAACGGACGTCCGACAGTGTTCTTCATCCAAGGTACAGAAAATCCCTGGCTCGGACGGTTGTGTCGGACGCATCACTTCGTTCGGACGTCCGACACTCAAAAATGTGTCCTATAAGGCAGTTACTGACTCTTCTCAATTCATTTTCCTTCATCAGTCTCGGACGCGACCTTTCAGTTTCTCTAAAATTTGAAATTCAAATTCCTCTCTCCTCAAACCAAGTTCCGAGAAATTGACTCAACCAACTCAATTACACCTCCATTGCTCATTAACCACTCACAAAAGGCACTCCTAACATCCAACTGCTCCAAAATTCCCAATTTACATACGAAACCCTAATCTCATATAACCCTCTCCCTGCGGCATCATAGTGCACTCTTGTTAACTCTCACTGTTCTTTCCTTCTATACACAACACTCTGCATTAAAAATCACATCCACATTGCATCATGGTTAGAGTGAGGGGAGGATCTACTAGTGCCGGACGGTCTTTTAAACTGAGGGATGAAGACATTGAAATTGTTGATCCACCTCCTGTGGCTTCAAAAAGAAAGAAAGTGACTCGTAGGGGCACAGGGAAGGAGACTGCCCAAAGAAAATTAGTTATACCATCTCCTGAATCATCTGATGAACAAATGGAAAGGCAGATCTCTGAAGGGAACATTGCTGGTGGAAATGAGGAACCAGAGCAGGCCACCCAAGGTGAAGAAACTGTCACAAAGTCTTCCAGTAAAAGAAAAAGGACTGCAAAGGGGAAGAGATCTCCCCAATCCAAGAAAAAGCAATCTGCTGATCCATCTGTTGATCAGCAGAATGAAGAAAACATCACTGAGAGTCAGCCAACACCTGAACCCTCCATCCGGAAGTCTCCAAGGACAAGGACTAAGACTCAAAATGCTGGTGCATCTGTCACTCAAACCTCTAAAGGAACACGTTCTGGGAAGAATCCAGTATCTCAGCCAGCACCTGAACCCATTCCTCTACCCAAGTTCATCGATGATGAAGCCAGAGACAGATTTGAGTTAGTATCTCAAAAAGGTTTCATCACCCAAAGGCTCATCATTCCTTTTGAATTTCGTAAGCTTGATCTTGAACCTGTCATCAAACTTTTTGAATTCCAGAAATGGACTCATCTCTTGACCATTCCCAATGTTTTCTATCCTGACATGCTGTATCAATTTTTTGCTAATCTTAGAAAGGGAACATCACACACTGAACTCATCTCTAGGGTCAACTCTGTAGACATCATATTAACTCCTGACACTGTGAACTCTATTCTGAAAACTAATATTGAACCTGGTTTTAAGGGAAAAATTGCAAATTTCTTTTCATATGAGGAATTCCCTTCTGCCTATCATCACTTTTACAATGCTAAACTCATGACTTATTTTCAAACCAAATTCAACACCCCTGCTGAGGCAAGATTGGATGATCTCAGTCCTCAGAATCTGATCATCTTCACTATCATCTCGAATCTGTTGGTGCCAACTGATGGCCACAGAACAGATGCAAATAAAATGGAACTATATCTTTTCTACTGCTTTGTTGAAAAAATCCGCATTGACTTTGGTTTTGTAATGTGCAAATTTCTACTCAAAATCAGCACTGATAGTCGTAGGAAACTTTCCTATGGCAGATTTCTGACCCCCATTTTTGCTCATTTTGACATACCCTTTTCTGGAAAATCTCCAAAAGAAAGTGCCTCTTCAGTTTTCTCCAAAGCTTATTTTGAAAGAAAGAATCTAAAATTTTTTGAGGGTCATTGGTGCTACAAGGAAACTGTGGCCGAGTCTAGAAGAAAAAATTTGCATGAAACCCCTGTCACTCCTAGAACTCCCCATGATCAGTCAGGGTACATGTCTCCTTTCACCATTCATCCCAGAAAGTCTGCCAGTAAGTCCTTCCCTTCCAATTCTGAGGTCATCTCCCTGCTTGAAGACCTCAAACAGCATGTTATGCTTCTTGAAGATGGTCTCATGATGACCATGACCTCTGCCCAACAATCCTCCTTTCTTGAAAAAAGGAATCTTCTTGTGCCCCCTATACCTGAAACAAATGAAGCTGTTCATCAGAAAGAACCAAGATCTGAGCCCACAAGGCCAACCACTGGTGATGAGACTACTCCAGCTTCCAGTTCTCAGCCCAAGGATAAAGGCAAGGCTCCAATAACTGAGGAAGAAGTTGAAGATGATGATGAAGAAACTGAGGCAGAGGAGGACCCTGAACAGTATCGTCTGACCAGGAGGAGGCCTGGATCATCTAAAATCACTATCTAGGCACTTCTAGGTCACTGCACCTAAATCTAGGATTATAGTTTATCTTTTGTTTTTAGTGCTGGACACATGGTCTGTAAAACTGGATATTTTCTTTACTGTTTGTGAATGCTTTAACTAAGTATTGTGTTATGGATGTTTTTTTTTATGATATGATTGGTATATATGTGTGCAATCTGCTGGTTGAATGAATGTTTCTGATTGATATCTGCTCAATGATTAATTCCAAACTGTGATGTACATTTGTATACTGATATTACTTCTGAAAAAATGTATTGCTGGTTGAGATGACAAAAAGGGGGAGAATTGGAATTGGATTTGGTTTACAACTGATGGTATAGAGTATCTAGTTAGGGGGAGTCAGTTTCAGGGGGAGTAATATACTACTCATGCACTTCGTCAGGGGGAGCTGCTATATTTTGTGCTCTATCCAATTGTTTTGTCATCATCAAAAAGGGGGAGATTGTTTATCTCAATTCATATCTTTTGATGATTACAAAATAATTGGATGTTTCTAATACTTTTTGTAAAGATCCTTTTCAGAAATAAACCAAACAGGTATGTGAAGTTAAAGCAGAAAAAGAAGATCAGAAAGGAATGAAGTTTGCTGAGGATGATGTCGGACGCACAAAAGGAAAGTATCGGACGTCCGACATTCTTTGAGCATCTTCGGACGAGTAAAGAACTCAGACTCGGACGTCCGAAGAAGACAAGCCAGGAGTTACTCTATTACTAATTAGGTTCGGACGCTCAATACCTGTGTATCGGACGTCCGACAAACGTTGCTGATCTTCGGACACAGTACTCTGGATGCATCGGCCGTCCGAAGGAATTGAAGAAGAAAGTCCAAGTATTCATCCTACCCTCGGACGCATGATCGGACGTCCTAAGGGACTTAAGAAAACTTCCAGAACTCATATTATATCGTTCGGACGCATAAAAACCAAGCATCGGACGTCCGACAGCACCAACGGCTAGTTGACTCTTCAGCTGCCTTCTACCCGTTGACAGCATTAATTGAGGAATTCTCTGGTCCCCTATAAAAGGAACAAAGTCAATCACCTCAAAAGCACTTTGTACATCAAGCCTACATCAGATTGTGAGTGATTCAAGTGCTAGAATACTCAAAAGAAACAATTTGTATTCCTTGGATGTGCAATCATCGTGCAGTTGTTTTTCAAGTGTGATATAGCTTCTTCAATAGTGTAGCACAGTGAGGGTTTGCGAGTGTTTGTAAAACTTCCTTGCTTGACCAAGTGTGATTTGGGGCAAGAAGGAAGTGATCCCTTCCTTGTACACATAAGATTGGTTGCAAGTCTATTCAGCTTGAAGTAACTTGGTATATTATAGTGGTGTTCAAACTTCAGTTGTGTTTGAAGCTTGGTTTGGTTCTTTACTCTTATTTACTGCTTTTCTATATAAACTGTTCCTCTCTCCATCTCACTAATACCTGTGCTATTGGATTATCTTGTTCATTGGGTGGCATCTGGGATAAAGAAAGGCTGTCTGTTCAAAAAGGTAGAATATTTATTAGCAGGTCTTTGAAAGCCTAATTCACCCCCCCTCTTAGGTTGTCCTCGATCCTTACAGTTACTATTAAGAGTTGACTTTTGGTACAACTTTAAGTTAGCTTCCTCAACACATTTCTTCATTCTTTCTCTCCAAGAATCAAACCACCAACACTCCCTCACCATCTCTCATTTTCGGCCAGCCCTAGAAGCTCCAAAGGGAAGAAGAAAACTTCATCTTCTAGCTCCAAGTTTGCTTGCTTTTCATCATCCAACTCACAAATCACTTGGAATTTCACTCTAGCTTGAAAAAAGGTGCCATCTTGTGGAGTTGCTTGGTGAAATTTTGGAGGAACTCTCACTTACATCTAGGGTTTAGTTGCTTGGAAGGTAACCCCCTTCACCCTCTTTAATCTTTCAATTTATACAAAGATTGATGGTTGGTTTTCATGGGTTTGAAACCCTAATCAAGTTATTAGGTTAGTGGACTTGAGGAAACATTTATCTTGCTTTAAATCCTAGGCTAGCGGTCTTGAGGAGGCCTTTAGGCAGCTGAATTGAGGTCTTATTGCTTGATTGTTGTTGTTTATGTGAATTATAGCTTGATTATGGTTTGATAGTGGAGAGAAATTCGAAGGAAGCCGTGAGAGTGAGCTGTCCGAAATTCTGTTCTTGTTGTCCTGCTTTTGCTTCAAACTTTTGTTGATTACATGGATGCTAAATTGAGTGATATATGTTGTATTATGTGTGTAGAATGTGTCTTTCAAAAATTATTTCAAATGGTTGCCTAAAACTTGAGTTTTGGAAAAGTTTGAAATCTGGAAATTTGCTAGCAGGGTAGCCAACCAGTGGTTCTTTGTCTGAACATAACTCTTTGTGCAAAGGTCAAAATTGAGTGCCATTTGTGGCATTCAAAACTAGACATTCAGAACTTTCAAATGGTATAAGAATCCCCTGCTACTTCATTTTGAGTAAACCGTAACGAATCGGCAAAATAGACTGTCCTGTTATGCCTGTTTGTCCGAGAGAAACTGGGAAACTGCATCTGGTGGCTCAATTTTTGTCCCACTTGTGAAAAGATTTTGAAAATGATGTCTTCTGATGAAATGTAGCATTTTGAACCTAGTTTCTAACGCAATAAACCATTATCAATTTGGACGTGTGTAGAGTTAGATATGGTCTGATTTCAAAACTGTGTTTAAGCTGGAAACTGGAAAATCTTCTGAACAGGTTGCTAAAGCCAGTCAACTTCAAACTGTTATATCTTAAAGCCGAATTTAGTTCCACTTGTTGTGTTTAAAACTTGGTTTGGAATTCTTATTGTGTTATAAATTTTAGAGGCTGATTCACTTTCTGTGAATTTTGTCGAATCTCCAAACATTGCTGAAAAATCGAAACTGGTTCTGTCCTGTCTTCTTGAAATTGCAACTTTGAACTGAAATTTGAATACTTCCTGGTTGGAATCTTGGAAAAGTGTCTTCGGTGAAGTTCTAGCACTTTGAATTTAGTTTCCAACAGTATAAAGTTTTCCATTTTTTGACTTATGGAACTCAAGATACGATTTTTCAAAGTAGTGTCACACTAACCTGGAAATTTTCTGTTTTCAAACAAATACTCCTTTTTAAGAACTTTCCATTCTCCTTTGAAATTGTTGGACTGTTTTAGGTGTAATTTCACAGTGGAATACACGGTTCCTTTAGAACTTTAAAATTTCATTTCAAATCTTAGTCTCCGAAGATTAAACCTCTCTTAATGCATTTTCTTGGTTGTTCCATTTTCTTGGTTAATGACACCTTATTTTATACTAGAAAAATGAACTTCAAACCCTAGTTTTGCCTCGATTTTCATGAGTTTAAACTCTAAAAAGGGAGCGTTTTGGCTAGAGTAGTTCTTAATGAATTGCACTAGTTTTATACTTGAACCTCGGAACCTTAGCCTTGACTTTTACCATGAAAATAAGTGGAGTTTTGGATGAATTTTATCTCCAGTAGTTTGAAAAATGTGAACGTCTAACTTTTCTCGATTTTGTGCCAAAAGTGAATATTGTACTTTCTTTTGGAATTGAGATTTACTTACCACGACTTGAATAAAAAAATGACTTTTGAGCATTATTTCAACGTTTTAACGAGAAAAGCTCCTTTAACTTAATTCGAACTTGTGACCTTACAGGTTCATTTGTGAATCTCGATTTTCGAGGGATTATAACTCTTCTAAGACATTGTATTAAATTTTAAGCGAGTGTACTTTCTTCCTTGAAAGATAAGTGGTTGTGATATATGTGAGTGATGGTTGATCACTATTTCTTCAAGCGCTCAAGAGGATTTTGAAGGGAATTTCGAAGCGGACAACTAAAGACTTTATTTGCTCACTTACTTTTGATTTGGTGAGTGTCAAGTGCATGAATTGTTGCTAAATACTTGAATTGTTCATTGTTAATTGAGTATTTTGGAATTGTCGAGACGAGCGTGTACTTTATCGCACTCGTTCTCTTTTAAGTGAATTTATAATTGTATTGTATGAAGTGAAGTGATAATTGAATTGAGTGAATTGTTGCAATCGTAATCGTACATCGGGGGATGCCCAAACTCATTGGCTAACTTTGTAACTCGAGTCGGCATGGGCTTGGTCAAGAAGCTTGGTGAACCATGAGAAAATCATAAAGCTTGATCTTTTGAGATCTCGCTTGGCATACTCGATTAGTATCGCCTTTTATAGCTGAAGTGCGGGCTTGGAACAGGGGGTGTAATGGTGAACAGGATTGTAAAGTAAGTGGAGTTCTACGGATTTAATACCTACCCGGTTGACGGAGTGTCATCACGTGGAGGTATTGGATCGAGCCTTGGCAAAGCAAGTGGAAATTAGCTCCTGAGAGCTCCCGTATCCTTATTAATTGTGTTTTATGGTTAATTATGAATTACCTGAACTACCTGAACTACCTGAACTTTCTACCTTTAATTCCTGTACAAGTGTTATTGTTACCTGAAATATGTGTTTGCATGATTTTCTTGGCCTCACTGAGCGTTAGCTCACCCCATTAGTTTGTTTTTCTTAACAGGAACTCAGAATGGAAAGATTTCTGGAGAAGCCGACTTGATTAACCGTTTGATTAGAATTTTGGATGTAATTGATTAGTCGACTTATGGTGGGTGTGTTTAGGGGGAGATTTGATGTATAATTTAAACTTGTGATGTAAGATTTGAATGTTTATTTAAGGAAGCGGCTTTCTTTATATTGATGTTTACTATTGGTTGGTTACCTTTAAGTTTAAATTTGATTGTATTGTGCCCTGGCGAGAGCTAGGTAGGCGTCCCGCTAATACCCTTGGGTTTGCCCTAGGGAGAAGTGGTGGCGTCACATCATCTGGTATCAGAGCTAGTTGACAACTTCCAGGTTATGTCCTACCTTTTCTTTTCATGTTTTAGTCATATCCGGATTGTTCCAATTCGTTTCTTGTGTCAAAATGAAAAACTAAAATTTTTTGTGTTGTGTCGCTAGTGTCTTTTCTAGCAGTCTTGCTGTCGAGTTGTTTCTTGTTGTTGCCGAATTTAAATTGTTGCTTCTATCCAATTTTCTTGATTGTCGTGTCTTTGAGTCTTCAATTGTTAGGTCAAAAAAAAAACAAAAACAAACAGCACAATCTGGTCGCTAACTTGTTGAAGCAATTAGCGCTTCTTGAACAAAAGGGTTGGGAAGTTGTATCATGCACTACATAAGGCTGTTTTACCTTGTTCTTGGAAGCCTTGATTAAATCTTGAATTGCCTTGGATGAAATCTGGAAAACCTTGGGTGATTCTTGAATTTCTTGAAATCAATTAACCTAGTTCTTGAATCTTGAAGTGGCGGCTACTCTTGTCTAATGTTATAGCCGAATTCTATCTTGAGTTGTGACCGAATTGGGAGAAAGAAAAGAAGCAATCTGGTTGTGTTCTATACTACAAAAAAAAAATGCAAGAAAGAACAAAGAGGAAACCAGATTCGGATCTACTACAATAGGAAACCTAGTTGACTTGGGTTTGCAAACAAATCCTAGTTATACTTGGACTACCAAATTCTGATTGGTACCTTGTGCCACATAGGACACCCTCCCTTCAGCCGCTAAACCTACCCAAAAAAAGTCCAAGAAACCTTGTCTTACACCTTCGAAAAATAGCCAAGTGCAAGTTGGGTAAGTCTATCTAGGATCCAAAAACTTCCGCCATTATTTTCTTATTTTATTTGAGTCGAATTGCATCTCTTACTGAGTTTATTTGTCTATTTTCCTACTTTGTTAGTCAGCATCAAGTCTCGGTTGTGTCACTTATCTTAGTTGAGTCGAGTTTCCAAAATCAGTTTCGAATCTCTAAAAAAATTCATTCCACGTACTAAGTGATCTCTCCCTTGGTGGCCATTTTGAACAACTTTTGAGCTGATCTAACCTCTTCAAAGGAAAAATCAAGCTTTGAGAATATTTTGGTGAGTTTAAACGAGAGTTGTGTGATACACGAGCACGAAAGTAAACACTAAGGGAGTGAGCGAGGAGATTATTTTTTTCAAAAACTAACCTTTTATTGCAGGATTCCCTAAGCATGTCTAATGCAGGAGGAGATAGTTCCTCGGCTTTTGGCTTCAAACTCTTTGCCGAATCTCTAAGGGGAGAGATCCGTCGAATCATGGACCAAAAATTAGAAATTGTCCATGAACGGCTTGACAAAGTCAAAGTTGCCCAAAGTGGATCAAGAGGGAGTAGGAACCGAAGGAAATCAACCCATCATGAGTCAGATAGCTCCAACTATTCCGACGATGAGCTTGAATTGCAAATGATGAGAACCAATAAGACTTACAAACCAAGAGGAGAGGCAATTAAAGGTGTCAAAATACAAGTTCCATCTTTTGTAGGTAAGACCGACCCGGATGCATACCTCGAGTGGGAAAAGAAGGTTGAACTCATGTTCAATTGCAACGATTATATGGAGGAATAACAAATGAAATTACCAGTCATGGCGTTCTCCGAGTATGCCATCATTTGGTGGGATCAAATTACCACTAGTCGAAGGCTAGCGGAGATATTGAGATCACTACTTGGTCTGAATTAAAGGTTCTCATGCGCAAACGTTCCTAGCCATTACCATCGTGACTTGTACCACAAGTTGCAAAACTTAAGGCAAGGAAACCAAAGCGTTGAAGACTACTATAAGGAGATGGAGATAGTCATGCTCCGAGCTGACATCGTAGAGGACCGAGAAGCTACCATGGCAAGGTTCCTTAGTGGATTGAGACCGGAGATCGCGGATGAGGTCGAGATGCATCATTACGTGGAGTTGAAGGACATGCTTGAGAAAGCCTTGAAGATCGAGCGAAGGCTTAAGAGGAGGGGTCAGATTAGAGCCTTCTCTATGCCATCACCATCTTACAACCGTCCTAGCAATCCGAGAAAGGAGATCAAGCCCTCGGGGAGCTATACCACTCCAACCAAACCAAAGCCGACACCGTTCAAGGAGGAAGGTAAAACCATTTCAAAGTTGAACAATGAGCCTCCTCGAGCAAGGAGCCATGACACCAAATGTTGGAGGTGTCAAGGGCTTGGCCATATTGTTAGCCAATGTCCAAACCAAAGGACAATGATTGTGCTACCAAGCGGAGAGGTAATATCTGACGATGAAGAAGAATGCAAGGAAATGCCACCACTGGATGAGGAGGATGATACTGAAGCGGTCATACAACCACCATTGGAGGAGTCCGTTGGATTAGGGCTCGTTGCAAGGTGAGCACTAGCCACACATGTTAAGGAAGAAGAAATCCTACAGGAAAACATCTTCTATACTCGATGCCATGTAAATGGTAGAGTGTGCAGTTTGGTGATAGACCCTGGGAGCTGCACCAATGTTGCGAGCTCAGTGATGGTCGAGGTGTTAGGACTTCAAACCCGGGAGCACCTCCGACCATATCGCCTGCAATGGTTGAACAATTGTGGCGACATCCGAGTGTCTCAACAGGTACTCATTTCCTTTAAAATTGGTGCTTACGAGGATGAAGTACTTTGTGACGTAGTACCTATGCAGCCTAGCCATATCTTATTTGGTAGACCATGGCAATTTGATAGGAGTACTAGCCATGATGGTCGTATGTAACGCCTCACTTCTCCCAAGAGCGAACCCAAGGGTATCGGCAGAACGCCTCCCCAGCTCTCGCCAGGACTCGGTACTAATTCAATTTACACTCAATAATAATAACCAATCGATACTAAAAATCGAAGAGATAAAGGAAGGCCAATTCCTCAATAAATGTTCAAGTCTTACATCATAATCTACCCAATTACTTTACATTCCCAAAATATACAACTTCCAAAATTTTCTTTCTAAACAAGTACATTCACAATTCTAATCAAGTGAAGCATCAAGTAAGCTTCTCCAGAATTCCTCCCATTTCAGCTCATGTTAAGGAAAAACAAATCTAATGGGGTGAGCAGATACTCGTGAGGCCAAGAAAACATGCAAGGCAAGTAATTCAATAGCTATAGCACTTACACAATAGTGACAACTATAACATTCAAAAATTCACAATTTATAATAAACCCCTTTGAGTTGGATGTAGGAGCTCTCAGGAGCTAAATCTTTGTTTACTTTGCCCCAAGTTCAATTCAATAACTTGTCGTGATGACACCCCGTCACCCGGGTAGATAATTAAATTCATAACACTTTATGTATTTCTTTTATGTTTCTGGGACGACTCGAGAGGCACCTCCCACCCAAATCGGTGTGGTACTTGCTATCGTTCAGCTTATAGGTCTGAGACGATTCGAGAGGTACCTCCCACCAAATCGGTGTGGTACTTGCTATCATTCAGAGGTCGATGAGACACCGCTCCAATCGACTTAGAATGCTTAATGGTTCTGAGACGATTCGAGAGGTACCTCCCACCTGAATCGGTGTGGTACTTGCTATCGTTCAGAGGTTTACGGTACTGAGACGACTCAAGAGGAACCTCCCACCCGAATCGGTGTGGTGCTTACAATCGTTCAGTGGTCGATGAGTCATCGCTCAAATCGACGATTCCAAATACGAATCACAAATATGAATCACATATACGAATCACATATACAAATCACATATGTGAATCACAAATACGAATCACAAAAATGAATCACAAATACGAATCACATTCACATTACAATGTACAAGTGGAATATGAATTCTCATAGCAAAATACGAATATAATTTCGTTCGAAAGAGAACGAGTGCGGTAACGTTCACACTCGTCTCAAAATTTCAAATTCACATAACGGATAAGAAACAGTTAACCACTTAGCAACAAATTCATGCACTTGACACTCACCAATCAAAATAAGAAAGTGAGTGCGTAAACGAGCCTTTAGGTGTTCCCCTCGAGATCCTTGTGAAGGTCTCCTTGAGCACCTGAGCAAACAATAGTTATCTATTACACACTATCACTTGAAAATCCTTTCTTATCAAGAGAGGGATTGTACACTTGTACAATCTAGAAAATACCATGGAATGGGACTTTACTTGCTCAAAATTCAAGGTTCAAAAGTAGTGTTTATTAACACAAGGAAAAACTGATTTCCTTTATGAAGACAAGCCCAAAATGGTCAATTAGTATTGAAGGATAGGGGAGAGTTTCAAAGACTCTATTCCCGTCAAGTTTGAAAATTTCCGATTTGAGGTTCAATCTTTGAAAAATCGTATCTCAGTCTTCGTATGTCCAAAATTGGAAAACTTGGTACCGTTAGAAACTACTTCTAAAGTACTAAAAGTTCCTAGAAGACACTTTTCCATGATTCCAATTGGAAGATATTTGAAATTTGGTCCAAAGTTGCTGTTTTGGAAAGTCAAGACAGATTCGGGTTGAATTTCGACAAGGTTTGGAAATTCGGAAAAATTCACACAATACGAACTAGCCTCTAAAATTTGGAAATCAATTAGAGTTACAATCAAAGTTTAAAATAAAACAAGCGGAACAAGAATCGGAGTTTTTAGCACCAAGATATGGCGGCTCAAAGTTACTGAAAAGTGAGACCGTTAGGCCAATTTTTCAGATTTAAATCACGGACTTTGGGACTTTGGTTGAGCATCGAAATGGACTCGGAATGGCACCAAACTTGGCAGTATTATACTACCATATAATGGCTATTCCTATGTAAAATTTCATAGAAAAATACGTACGGGAAGTTTGTTAATCAAATCACCAAAGTTTCCAAATTTTCAAGGCAAATCTGCCTTATATATGAGTTTTCCGTTTTCAAAACGTTTGGCCAATAAAAATGTCTCAAACACGGTCCCTTTGTGCAGGTAATGTCTAAGAAACATCCAAGATGCATTTGGTAGGTGATTAATGTGACAGCCCCACCTTCCCCTAAGGCGTACGAAAGGGGTTAGCGGACTGCTTGCCCATCTCTCGCCAGGACTACTAGCCCAGTTATGTACAGTCTAAAACGTTCCGGAAGGTGTAAGCGCGCTCAAACGAAGCAAAAATCATGAAACGAAAACGGAAAAATGGATCCGTACATGAACAGTGCCGGCCACGTCACAATCCGGCCGGATTCTTGGCCGGATTGGAGGCAGTAGCCAACTGCCCGGATTCAAATTTTTCCAAGGCAATCCGGCCATGTTCTGGCCGGATTCTCGGCCGGATTCGCCTCTGCCCTTTCCCGCCAAAAATTTTTCTTTTGCCGTTTGAAATCCGAACCCGTCCGAAATCCATCCAAACACCAACAATTCATATAAACATTGAAATTAGACACTTACAGGCCAAAATAACCTACAAACGTTACCAAATATGATTGTACAAGTAGGGTTCAAATTTACAACTCAAAAGAGATGTTGATTCAAAATACACTTAGGGTTTTCAACCATTGAGGAGCTATACAAAAAAATATTAAACTAGCTCAACTTGGCTTCAAAATCACAGTTCCCAAAAGGTATTCATATCCCTGTAAGGAAAACAAAGGCAGTGGAGTGAGCTTACGCCCAATGAGGTATACTCATGCAGATCAGTAAAGTTCACATAAGCACGAAGTTGCTCTATCCAAAGGTTCAACAAGTAATCCGAACTAACATCACATTTAAATTCAATAAAAGGATACGGATGGCTCTCAAGAGCCCTTTTCCTCGCTTACTGTACTTGATCTCGTCCCGTTGACCCTCCGTCAACGCTTAAGGAAGTAACCAATACCGTAGACCCCACTTTCTCCAATTTTCATCCACCTCACATACCCCTACCGGGCCCGAACTCCATTCAGTTTTTACAATGGTAATACTCGAGTATACCGGAATCAAGAGTCTCATACCCAAGGATTCCACAGAAACAGTCCCCATGGCTTGTCAATCTCCTCGACCAAGCCCTTGCTGGCTCGAGTCAATCGACCGCCACTTGGGTTTGAGCTCAGTGATAACAGTACAGGCCGTTGAATTCACGTCCAAACGACACAAATTCATGGAGATTCAGTGACATTTAATTGATACCATAAATAGTCACACGACATAGAGTGCGAGAGTGATAAGTACACCCTTGTCTCGATCAATATCAACAATGTACATAAGCATTCAAGGCATAGATTTCACGTATAACAAAGCCATGTAGTATCAATCAAGTGAGTAGTACACTCACCAAGTAAACAAAGAGAGTTTCACAAATTGCCACCCGACAAGCATCTTGAATCCCCATCACGCCCTAAACATTCAAGCAAGCACAATGAGACTCGATTACGAGTCACAAATCCGAGCCACACATCAATAATGTAAAACCGTAAGAACTTGCAAGTAATATAAAAACACTTAGTGCTAAAGGGTTATACAACCCTAGGGTCACCATTTAACACCTAAAGCACCCCAACTCCAAGAAATATACAACCCTACAATTTGGACAGCATTTCCCCCTTATAATTCAATTTTCCAACCTACCATCATTCACCCAAGTTTCCCAAACACAACCACCACTATCCTTACAAGTCCTAGACTTTCCAATACCACTTATTATTGTCACAAAACCCTTGAAATAAAGCCAAATCAATAGTTCTATAGCCACCCTAGAAAAGCCCCAATTACAAACCCTAAATCTGAAATTTGCCATACAAAGCGGAAATTTTCCGCAAATAGCTACAATTTACGCACTAAGAGTTCATTCTAGACCATTCCAAGCCATCATCCATGGCCAATCAATATTAAACATATAAAAACAGAAAAATCATGAATAATTATGAAAATTCACCAATCTCCACCAAAAGTCACAAAATCTTCACAAAACCAATTCTATGACTAACACAAGTCATTAATTTCACATTATCAAAACCAAAGAAGGAATTCCTTAACTACTTACCTTGCAACCTCAAGAAAAGAGCCAACTTAGCACCACTTTCTTCCAAACCACTTCACCAACAACCTTACTACCACTAAACTAAGGGTTTTTATGGAGTAATCTAAAGTTTAATCGGTTGGATTGCAAGATTGAGCAAGATTGAGAGCAAAAGAGTTGAAGGTTTCTTTTCTTTTCTTCCTAGAGAGAGCCGGCCAAAGAAGCTTGGAATAAGTTTTTGGGTCAATTTTGTTATATGGTAAAAGTAAAGTTAAATGGTCAAAGTCCAAGATTGAATAGAATGGTGACACTTGTCACCTTTTAAGCTTAAACTTATCCTCTTGTCTCTCCAACACTAATCCATCTTGGTAACCTCTAATTATCTCTTAGCACCTAGTAAATTACTCCCGGTATACAAAACTTAACCTAATTGGCCGAATTTTACCGCACTTACTGCACTAGCGGATCCCACATCCGGTATACACTCTTAATTCCTCAAAAACTAACCGATACTAGAAAAATAATTTAAAAACTATATTTACTCATAAAAATTATCTAAAAAATTTTCCTAATAAAGAAAATGTAGAATTAGAGTGCACTTAAATAAAATAAAACCTAGAAAATAAGAAAATTACGGGTTCTCACAATTAACACCAAGAATTTCGAAACAACAAGTCCCAATCAAGATTTAGACATTTACTAGCCAAAAAGAGGGTTTCAAATCATTAGTCAGTTTCGGATTTCGGCCACAACTCACTCAATTCAACTTGGAATCCAGCGTGGTCAATGGCGTTAAAAACTACATTCATAAAGCTACAATTTCTTAGAAGAAATTATTTTCAAAATCTGTCCACAGTCAACTCATATTTGAGCATCAATTCGCTGCTCAAAACAGAGCTCCTAGTGTAGATGCGAAACAGGACAGTCATGTTCAAACGATTGGTATGGACTACTCAGGTGGAATCAGAATGTGAATTTTACACTGTTGGAAAGCTGGGAATGTCTAGTTTCCAGTGCCGTAAACGACACACAATTTTGACATCGGAGAAAAAAGTTATAGCCAAAACAAAAACACTGCCAGAGCAGTTACGGGAAAATTTCCAGTTTTTGCTGACTTCCGAAAACACATCATTTGGCCAACCAAATCGTGAAATTTTTTCATGAAACTTTCTACACAACCTATATTACACATTTGCATCAAAATCTAGTCATTTGAACCACAAAAAAGTGCACTAATGGTCACAGCAAAAACAGGACAGAACTGGTCAGCTAGCAATCAAAATTTTCCTCAACTTTCCTTTCAATTTTCCAACTAATCTCACATTGTTTACCACTTAATTAACAAAAACACCACTTATAATCACCAAATCAGTCCAATATATCCATTGTGGGATTTCATAGAGGCAACTCCAACATTTTTCATCCAAATAACAACACCCACATAAAGCTACACGCTTCATATCAAAGATCCATCCACTGAAACCAAGACTAGAAGATTAGATGATTACCTCCTAGTTTTTGAGATGAAACAAGAAATTTTTGCACCTCCAAGACCCAAGAAAAACCAGCAAGATGATGCCTTTCCCTCAGCTGAAGTTGCTCTCCAAGTGAAGTGGAAGTTGTGTGATGATTTGTGAAGGTTTTGGGAGTGAAATGGAAGCTAGAAGATGAAGTTTTTCCTTCCCTTTGTTCCTTCTTGGTGGCTGGATGAAAATGAGAGGTAAGAGATGAGAGAGATGAGGGTTTGCTGATGGTGAAGCTTCTTGGAGAAGCTTGGTAGTTGTGGCATTAATGTGGTACAAAAGTCAACTCTCAATAGTACGCGTACACGCGCGTTTCGTGCCCGTTTTCTCTCGGGTTTGTTTCACTTATGCACTAAACCTCTAATGTACTTCCCTTATCACTATTATTATTCACTCTTAATGGTCTAAAAACAAAGGTCTAAAGTCCCTCAATTAATCGCACGCGTAAAAACGCGTACTTCCGATTTGTGCGCGATAAAGTGAAATTTTCAAGAAATTCTTATAACAATAGTATCACTAACTAATAATTGAACACTTAAACATAAAAATACCTATTTCCAAGACTAATGTACAAGTCTCCAATTTTTCAAGCTTATTGTATTCTCGAATCGATTATTGACTCCAATCGCGTATTCACTATTCTCACTTAACGGCTTTCAAAAATTTAAATTTTGAAACAAGTCATTTTAAAAATACACGTAAGCCATAGCTCCAGTAATTGGGTCTAAAAAGATTGAAATGAAATATTCGGGACAAACGGGCAATTAAATATTTAAATAAGCTAATAATAGGAGTTTTAAAATAGATAAATTTGCGAGTCCTCACATCCTCTCCTCCTTAAGAGAATTTCGTCCTCGAAATTCACACTTAGGATAATATCGTTTCCCCTTAATAGTCACGCTTATCAAAATTTTCGAACTCAATTGTCCAAAACTATTTACTAGCATTCGATTTTCAAATTTAACAATTTTAGAAATGGCCTGGTTTCTTTTGTCCCAAACGACCAATCAAATTTTTGTCCAAATCAAGTTAATCATAATATACGAGATAAAATCGAGGGTTTTAAATGTATTTTTTTTTGTTTGCATGTGACAAAGTGCGATTCACAATTTCAAAATTAGAGTTAAAAGATACAAACTTTTCTTCATGATCCGAAACTAAATTTTCTTAGCAAGAAACTTCAAATAATGTGTTTTGCAACGATCATCAATACATATTGTAAATTCCTCAAATTCGTTTAAGGAGATTAATCATGCAACTCAATGCATGGCATTAAAACACATTTATAATAAAATAACATATACATGGAGGATATTTCAAAAATTCTCTCAAAGTTTCGAGCTAAGAGTTGCGTTTGAGTACGCGTATATTCTAGAAAACACTTTTAAGAAATATGGGTAAACATGCAAGTTCATATATGCATAAACTTCGATCCAACATTTTTATCACCCTTCACCTCTAATTCGAGAGCTAATTCTAATGTTGCCTAAATCTCGGTCATTTTACTCTCCAATTCACAACAAATTTTCATTCTTAGTCTTAAGAAAAGATCCGAACTCAAGCTCTGCCTTATTTTCGATTCTCACGCGGGTTCAAGATATACATACAAGTTACAAATACATTTAGAATTAAAGCATGATTCTTTGAATATATCAAAGGTCATAGTACAAGTCAAGAGATCACAAACAAGTCAAGTATGTCAAATATAGGACATAGACAACTAAGCGCCACAAAAACAAAAGTACATACAGGCAAATTACAAAAGACATCACGGCGTGCACCACCCTTACTATCATAGGTAGGATCAAAAGGAGAGAAATCATAAACCTAGTTAGGGTAAAACTAGAAGAATCCACGATACCAAGCCACATCATTCAAATAATTATAAATTCCAAATTCCATCCAAAACCTAAGCCACTTTCTACATTCTTAGCCTAAAGCTTCCAACGAATACGAGCTTTCCTTACTAAATTCAAGATGAAAATCCTTATACAGATTAGGGTAATGAGTCAAACCAAAAGAAATGCAAAAGTGTCTCATTTCAAGCTCAACTACATTCCAGTTCCCTCCGGTCAATATTGTCCCACACTCGGTTAAAATATTTTTCATCCGATGTACCACTTCTCTTACTACACGAACTAGATGTCCGTTGACCCTTTGCACTTGCTCTCGCAAAACATTAGTCCGTTCTTATTTCCCATAATGGAGATCTCAAGTCCAATACAAGAATCCTCCGTGCTCTGACCTTTGCCATCAGAACTTATCTCAAAACCACTTATGATTTTTATACACATTATAATACACGAGACTATATCCTTTCTGAAGTCACAAGTATTTTCTCAGGAAAAGTATTTAGTACTCAAGTACAAGAATCCAAAACTAAGAGAATTTACAACTCAGGTCGTACGCTCCCAAGTGCAAATCAATAAAGTTTAAGATCCCTACCTGACGTACATATCTATCTACCTCAGGTAGCATGATAAAGGTTTTACGCTTACCACTTTCGTAGTTCACAACTTACGCACAAGAAGAGCACTTAGTCCTTTATACATATTCACATAATTGGGACCATATCACCACTTGGCCCAAGCTCACACCGCGCAGAGACCACGCGAAACTGCTCTGATTTTTATCCCTTCAAGTAGTCACTTAACTTTCAAACCAGTCCCACAGTCCGACATCCTAAACTTTAAGCCTAAGATACACTACAAAGATCTGCAACCTAAGCTCTGATACCAACTGTAACGCCCCACTTCTCCCAAGGGCGAACACAAAGGTATTGGCGGAACGCCTGCCCAGCTCTCGCCAGGACTCGGTACTAATTCAATTTACACTCAATAATAATAACCAATCGATACTAAAAATCGAAGAGATAAAGGAAGGTCAATTCCTCAATAAATGTTCAAGTCTTACATCATAATCTACCCAATTACTTTACATTCCCAAAATATACAGCTTCCAAAATTTTATTTCTAAACAAATACATTCACAATTCTAATCAAGTGAAGCATCAAGTAAGCTTCTCCAGAATTCCTCCCATTTCAGCTCCTGTTAAGGAAAAACAAATCTAACGGGGTGAGCGGATGTTCGTGAGGCCAAGAAAACATGCAAGTCAAGTAATTCAATAGCAATAGCACTTACACAATAGTGACAACTATAACATTCAAAAATTCACAATTTATAATAAACCCCTTTGAGTAGGATGTAGGAGCTCTCAGGAGCTAAATCTTTGTTTACTTTGCCCCAAGTTCAATTCAATACCTTCTCGTGATGACACCCCGTCACCCGGGTAGATAATTAAATTCATAGCACTTTACGTATTTCATTTATGTTTCTGAGACGACTCGAGAGGCACCTCCCACCCAAATCGGTGTGGTACTTGCTATCGTTCAGCTTATAGGTCTGAGACGATTCGAGAGGTACCTCCCACCTGAATCGGTGTGGTACTTGCAATCGTTCAGAGGTTTAGGGTACTAAAATGACTCGAGAGGTACCTCCTACCCGAATCGGTGTGGTACTTACAATCGTTCAGTGGTCGATGAGGCATCGCTCAAATCGACGATTCCAAATAGGAATCACAAATACGAATCACAAATACAAATCACATTCACATTACTATGTACAAGTCAAATATGAATTCTCATAGCAAAATACGAATATAATTTCGTTCGAAAGAGAACGAGTACGGTAACGTTCACATTTCTCTCAAAATTTCAAATTCACATAACGGATAAGAAACAGTTAACCACTTAGCAACAAATTCATGCACTTGATACTCACCAATCAAAATAAGAGAGTGAGTGCGTAAACAAGCCTTTAGGTGTTCCCCTCGAGATTCTCGTGAAGGTCTCCTTGAGCACCTGAGCAAACAATAGTTATCTATTACACACTATCACTTTAAAATCCTTTCTTATCAAGAGAGGGATTGTACACTTGTACAATCTAGAAAATGCCATGGAATGGGACTTTACTTAATCAAAATTCAAGGTTCAAAAGTAGTGTTTATTAACACAAGAAAAAACTGATTTCCTTTATGAAGGCAAGCCCAAAATGGTCAATTAGTATTGAAGGATAGGGGAGAGTTTCAAAGACTCTATTCCCGTCAAGTTTGAAATTTTCCGATTTGAGGTTCAATATTCAAAAAATCGTATCTCAGTCTTCGTATGTCCAAAATTGGAAAACTTGGTACCGTTAGAAATTAATTCTAAAGTACTAAAAGTTCCTGGAAGACACTTTTCCATGATTCCAATTGGAAGATATTCGAAATTTGGTCCAAAGTTGCTGTTTTGGAAAGTCAAGACAGATTTGGGTTGATTTTCGACAAGGTTTGGAAATTCGGTAAAATTCACACAATGCGAACTAGCCTCTAGAATTTGGAACTCAATTAGAGTTACAATCAAAGTTTAAAATAAAAGAAGCGGAACAAGAATCGGAGTTTTTAACACCAAGATATGGCGGTTCAAAGTTACTGAAAAGTGAGACCGTTAGGCCAATTTTCCAGATTTAAATCACGGACTTTGGGACTTTGGTTGAGCATCGAAATGGGCTCAGAATGGCACCAAACTTGGCAGTATTATACTACCATATAAGAACTATTCCTATGTAAAATTTCATAGAAAAATACGTACGGGAAGTTGGTTAATCAAATCACCAAAATTTCCAAATTTTCAAAGCAAATCTGCCTTATACATGAGTTTTTCGTTTTCAAAATGTTTGGCCAACAAAAATGTCTCAAAAATGGTCCCTTTGTGTAGGTAATGTCTAAGAAACATCCAAGATGCATTTGGTAGTTGATTAACACCAAGAATTTCGAAACAACAAGTCCCAATCAAGATTTAGACATTTACTAGCCAAAAAGAGGGTTTCACATCATTGAGTCAGTTTCGGATTTTGGCCACAACTCACTCAATTCAACTTGGAATTGAGCATGGTCCATGGCGTTGAAATCTAGATTCATAAAGCTACAATTTCTTAGAAGAAATTATTTTCAAAATCTGTCCACAGCTAGCTCATATTTGAGCATCAATTCGCTGCTCAAAACAGAGCTCCCAGTGTAGATGTGAAACAGGACAGTCATGTTCAAACGCTTGGTATGGACTACTCAGGTGGAATCAGAATGTGCATTTTATACTGTTGGAAATCTGGGAATGTCTAGTTTCCAGTGCCACAAACGTCACTCAATTGTAACATCGGAGAAAAAAGTTATAGCCAAAACAAAAACACTGCCAGAGCAGTTACGGGAAAATTTCCAGTTTTTGCTGACTTCCGAAAACACATCATTTGGCCAACCAAATCAAGAAATTTTTTGATGAAACTTTCTACACAACCTATATTACACATTTACATCAAAATCCAGTCATTTGAACCACAAAAAAGTGCACTAATGGTCACGGCAAAAACAGGACAGAACTGGTCAGCTAGCAATCGAAATTTTCCTCAACTTTCCTTTCAATTTTCCAACTAATCTCACCTTGTTTACCACTTAATTAACACAAACACCACTTATAATCACCAAATCAGTCCAATATATCCATTGTGGGATTTTATAGAGCCCACTCCAACATTTTTCATCCAAATAACAACACCCACATAAAGCTACACGCTTCATATCAAAAATCCATCCACTGAAACCAAGACTAGAAGATTAGATGATTACCTCCTAGTTTTTGAGATGAAACCAGAAATTTTTCCACCTCCACGACCCAAGAAAAACCAGCAAGATGATGCCTTTCCCTCAGCTGAAGTTGCTCTCCAAGTGAAGTGGAAGTTGTGTGATGATTTGTGAAGGTTTTGGGAGTGAAATGGAAGCTAGAAGATGAAGTTTTTCCTTCCCTTTGTTCCTTCTTGGTGGCTGGACGAAAATGAGAGGTAAGAAATGAGAGAGATGATGGTTTGCTGATGGTGAAGCTTCTTGGAGAAGCTAGGTAGTTGTGGCATTAATGTGGCACAAAAGTCAACTCTCAATAGTGCGCGTACGCGTGCGTTTCGTGCCCGTTTCCTCTCGGGTTTGTTTCACTTGTGCACTAAACCTCTAATGTACTTCCCTTATCACTATTATTATTCACTCTTAATGGTCTAAAACAAAGGTCTAAAGTCCCTCAATTAATCGCGCGCGTAAAAACGCGTACTTCCGATTTGTGCGCGATAAAGTGAAATTTTCAAGGAATTCTTATAACAATAGTATCACTAACTAATAATTGAACACTTAAACATAAAAATACCTATTTCCAAGACTAATGTACAAGTCTCCAATTTTTCGAGTTTATTGTATTCTCGAATCGATTATTGACTCCAATCGCGTATTGACTATTCTCACTTAACGGCTTTCAAATATTTAAATTTTGAAACAAGTCATTTTAAAAATACACGTAGGCCATAGCTCCAAGTAATTGGGTCTAAAAAGATTGAAATGAAATATTCGGGGCAAACGGGCAATTAAATATTTAAATAAGCTAATAATCGAGTTTTAAAATAGATAAATTTGCGAGTCCTCACATCGCACCAATACATACACTTTCCTGCACAAAGGAAAGAAAATCACACTTGCACCACTCACACCTAAGCAAGTGTATGAGGACGAAATGAAAATTCAGCAGGAATGTGAGAAAATTGATGAGCGAAAAAGAGTTGAAAAACATGAAAGAAATGAGAGGAAGAGATCCGTGCAAAATGAGAGGGAAAAGGCAATAAATGGGACGGATCATAAGGTAAAACAAGAGGGAAAAATATTGTTGAGTGCAAAAACCAAAGATGTGAAGAGAGGTTTTCTTGGGGGCCGCACTTTGCTCTTGTTTTATACCAAGGAAGTCGCGACCAACACTAACATGTTTGACACTTCATTGCCTAGTTCTTTTACTAAGTTTTTGCTAGAGTATGATGATGTTTTTCCAGAGGATGTGCCGAGCGGATTGCCACCCATAAGAGGTATTGAGCACCAAATAGACCTCATACCTGGAGCACCCCTACCTAATCGGCCCGCATATAGGAGTAACTCCGAGGAGATAAGGAGATTCAAAGGCAAGTGGAGAAGCTTCTAGGAAAAGGGTGGGCACGAGAGAGTTTAAGTCCCTGTGCTGTCCTAGTCATTCTTGTGCCAAAGAAGGACGGGTCTTGGAGGATGTGCACTGACTGCAGAGTTATCAATACCATAACGGTAAAGTATTGCCATCCCATTCCGCGCCTAGATGACATGTTAGATGAATTACATGGGGCAGTTATATTCATGAAAATTGACCTAAAATCTGGATATCATCAAATTAGGATTAAAGAAGGGGGCGAGTGGAAAACTGCATTTAAGACTAAGTACGGGTTATATGAGTGGTTAGTCATGCCTTTTGGTCTTATTAATGCACCAAGTACCTTTATGCGATTAATGAATCATGTCTTGCGTGAGTACTTTGGCTCGTTTTAGAGGTACTTCGAAAGGAATGCCTTTATGCTAATCTAAAGAAATGTACCTTTTGCACTGACCAACTAGCATTCCTAGGCTTTGTTGTAAGTTCACAAGGCATCAAGGTGGATGAAAGTAAAATCAAAGCCATCCAAGAATGGCCAAGGCCGACCACCATTGGGGAAGTAAGAAGCTTTCACGGACTCGCGAGTTTCTACCGACGATTTGTCCACGATTTTAGCTCCATAGCAGCACCTTTGACATCCATCATTGAAAAGGATGTATCATTCTACTGGGGTGAAGAACAAGAAAAATCCTTTGACTCTCTTAAACACGCACTTACACACGCACCCGTATTGTCCCTTCCTGGTTTTTCTAAGACGTTTGAAATTGGATGTGATGCGTCAGGGATTGGCATAGGAGCAGTGTTGATCCAGGGTAGATGACCAGTTGCTTACTTTAGTGAGAAACTGAATGGTGCAATGTTGAATTACAGCACCTATGACAATGAGCTATACGCCTTGATTCGAGCACTACAAGTGTGGCAACACTACCTTCGACCCAAGGAGTTTGTCATCCACTCCGACCACGAGTCGCTAAAGTTTCTCAAATCTCAAAACAAGCTGAGTAAGAGGCATGTACGGTGGATCTCATTCATAGAGACTTTCCCGTATGTTATAAAATACAAGACCGGTACGTCCAACATAGTCGTTGATGCACTCTCACGAAGGTACTCTCTTCTTGCTACTTTAAAAGCTAAACTGCTTGGTTTTGAGCTTATCAAGAATTTATACTCAACTGATGATGATTTCAAGTTGGTGTTTGAAGTATGCAAGCAAACGCCCCAAGAGAAATTTTTCATATCTGATGGGTTCCTTTACTACTTGGACCGACTGTGCATCCCTAAATGCTCAATTCGTCAATTGCTAGTTAAAGAATCTCATAGTGGAGGACTAATGGGGCACTTTGGGGTAGCTAAAACTCTTTCAATTTTGCAGGAACACCTATATTGGCCGAACATGAAGAAAGATGTCGAGAGAGAAGTGGCTAGGGGCATACAATGTCTTCGTGCAAAATCCAAGGTAAATCCACATGGTCTCTACATGCCTTTGCCTATACCTAGTGAGCCATGGGTTGATATTTCTATGGATTTTATTCTTGGTTTGCCTAGAACAAAAAGGGGACACGATTCCATCTTTGTCGTAGTAGATAGGTTCTAAAAAATGGCACACTTTATTGCTTGTCACAAAATTGATAATGCACCATATATTGCTGATCTATTCTTTAAAGAAGTAGTCCGTTTGCATGGTATTCCCCGCACTATTGTCTCTGACCGTGATGTTAAATTCCTGAGCTACTTTTGGAAAACCCTTTGGTCTAAGTTAGGCACTAAGTTATTGTTTTCAACCACTAGTCACCCTCAAACCGATGGCCAAGCCGAAATAGTTAATAGGACCGTGTCTACCATGTTACGTGCCTTAATTAAACGTAACTTGAGAACGTGGGAAGAATGCTTACCTCACATTGAATTTGCTTATAACCGTTATACCTACTCTACTACTCAATTTTCTCCTTTTGAGGTGGTGTACGGTTTTAACCCGTTAATACCACTAGATTCCATGCCTTTACCTTTGAGTGAACATGCTAGCCTTGATGGTAAGAAAAAGGCCGAGGTAGTAAGGCACCTTCATGAGAAGGTTCGAGCGAACATTGAGAAACGCACGGAGCAATTTGCCAAACATGCAAACAAGGGTCGTAGACAATTGCCATTCGAACCCGGAGATTGGGTTTGGCTACACATGCGCAAGGAACATTTTCTTGAGAAAAGGCGAAGCAAGTTGATGCCTTGCAGAGATGGGCCATTTCAAATCCTTGCCAAAGTTCAACGACAACGCCTATCAACTTGACTTTCCAGGTGAGTATGGTGTTAGCTCTACTTTCAATGCCATTGACTTACTTCCCTTTGATGTAGGTGATGACTTCGATTTGAGGACAAATCCTTCTCAAGAGGAGGGGACTGATAAGGAACCACCAAAAACTCAAATTGTCACTTCAAGAGGCTCGAGTGAGGATCTAAGTGCACCATTGATGAACCTTGGACCGATGACTCGAGCAAGGGTAAGGATGATGCGAGAGACCCTCCAAACATTCCTACAAGTCGTTCGTACACGCGTAGGAGGGATTCAAGAGAATCACCACACATTGGTGAACCTACTCCAAGCCCATGAGGGAGCCGCGGGTGACTAGGAGTACACGGATTGCATGATGGGCTCCCTTTGTCGAGTTAAGTAGCTAGTTGTAGGCATAGTTATAAAGGCCGAATAAGCTCATGTTGACCCAACCGACCAGCGTTAGTCCATTAGGGACATATGAGTCATTTACAAGATCGTTTGTGTAGCTTCCCTTAGCGAGTTCGAATTAGGATTACGTGAAGTAGTCACGTTTTCCATCGCTAGTTTGGATTTTGGGTCATGAAATCTATAAATAGAGGCTTGGCCGAATTGTTTCATCAATCAAGTATCAAAAAAGTTTTCAGCTTTAAGAGTGCTTTCTCTTAGCTTCGGTTTCTCTTTGAATATCTTAGATTTGTTCTAAGTGTTCTTCTTGGCTTATCAAGCAAGAATCACACTTGTTTGTGGCGCCATTCTACCAACACCATAAGTTCCT
This sequence comes from Coffea eugenioides, assembly GCF_003713205.1. Lineage (NCBI taxonomy): Eukaryota > Viridiplantae > Streptophyta > Magnoliopsida > Gentianales > Rubiaceae > Coffea > Coffea eugenioides. The sequence goes on along the minus strand of NW_020862665.1, from coordinate 132,368 downwards.
TTAATCTTTTCTTGAGGGTTAAGAATCATTTTTAGTTCTCATCCAAGGGATTTTAGAGGGGTTTAGGGTTCCGCGCGTTCAAATCTTATAGTCATGTGTCTAGATCCTGTTTGTTGCAATACAAGTTCGCCAAGCACGGTTGGGTTCGTATCATTTCCCCTTGATTTAAACAAGAAATTTTTGTACGTTTGGAAGCTATATTGAGGTTAAACTTGCACAGTGATATGTCTTTCAAGTGAAGTGTCGAAACTCCAATTTTTTTTATGTATTTTGGCTTTGTGTTGCTAGTCTCTTGATGTCTTATCTAACCACAGGACTCGAGAGTGTTCCTTACATGTTTGTGCAATAAATGACTATGTTGATTGTTTGTGAATGATTGTTTGAGTGTTAAATACTTTTCAGTGATTGTTAAATGGATTTTCAATGGGCGAGTGTGTATTTTATTGCACTCGACCTAAGTAAATGTGAATTTTCAATGACCAAATGATTGAATATTTCTTGTGCATGAATATAAGCCATGTGTACTGTACCGCATTAGCTGAATTGGGTCCTTACCCTTCGTTGCCAGTCGACTCGAGCCAGAAACAGATTCGGTCGGGAGGCTGGTGACCTTGAGACAGTGTTTTGGTATACTTGACTATGACCACAAGGTCGGGTGGAGTACTTGCCAGTGAATGCAATGCAATAATTGAAATGAATGATTGAATAACTGACTGAATGAAATGATCACTGTGGGAGTTTTTGTTTTCAAATATATTCAAATGTTGGAAGTTATAAGGAAGAGATGGATGGAAAATGACTGAATGACTAAATGAATGAATGAATGACTCCAAATGAGCACATATCCTTTTACTCAGTATGCTATTGTTACTTGAATGCTCCAAATGTTTTCCTCGAATGGTTGTTGTTAAAGGTAATATGTCCATGATTTACTGCTTGAATGCTTGTTTGGGAACCTTACTGGGGTTCAACTCATTCCATTAATTTGTTTTCCTTATAGAAGTTGAGATCTGGAGCAGATAGGCTTGAACTAGCATGTAATGTGTGAGGACCCGAATTTTTTATTTTACTTACTTCCATTTATCTTACTGGCTTATTTAATTAATTATTTATTCGTTTGCTCAAATTAAGTTATTTTATCCATTTTAATTACAATTACATTGTACATTATCCCAAATTATATTTTAGCACATTTGTTTTAAAAGTTAATTTTTCTACGGCTCAACTAGTGAGAATTAGTGAATACACGTTTTTAGAGGTAAAATTCGGTCCGAGAGTGCAGTGGTCTTGGAGAATTAAAAATGATCAATAGTAGACTAAGAAAAGTTAATTGAGAGATTAGAGGTGAGTGAGTTGAAGTAAACTCAATTAGGAGCACTAATGGCCCACTATTCATGTCTTCCTTTCACTCTATCACTTCACCAACAACCCATACAAACCCTCTCTTTCCCCTCTTCTCTTGGCCAGCTCTTCCTTCCTTATTTTTTCACCAAAATTTCAGCTAGCATTTCTTCCATTTTGCTCCAAAAACTCACACAAATTTTGCTTGTTGTCTTGGAACATCACTCAAGCTTGAAAGGGGACTTGGAGGAGGAAGATACTTGGAGTCTTAGTGTGACGCCCACACTTCTCCCTAAGGCGAACCAAAGGATATCCGCGGGACGCCTGCCCAACTCTCACCAGGACTCGAGACAAATCCAATTCAAATCTAGTCTAATACTAACAATGAAAGTCGGAATAAAGGTATGAAATCATTTCCATACATAAATATCCAGTCTTACATCACAATTTCAAATTTACAATCACTTTCCCCAAAATATACAACCTCCAAAATGTCTAGTCGATTACAATTACAACACTAATACAAAAGTGCCTCAAGTCGGCATTTGCTTAACTCCTTCCAATCGGGTTCCTGTTAAGGAAAACAAACTAATGTGATGAGCCAATACTCAGTGAGGCCAAGAAACACGCATGCAAACATGTAATTCAAGTAGCCACAAATTACATAGTAAGTAAAACTATAAGTTCGAATAATTCACATTTCGAATAGGAAAAATAAACAGAAACAATTCAAGGATACTGTAGCTCTCAGGAGCTAAATTCCACGTAGTCGAGTCGAAGTCTTGATCACATCTAATGTTGACACTCCGTCAACCACATAAATATAAAATCTGTAGATACACCACTTTACTTCGAATCCCGTAACCGTTACACCCCCTTACCGGGCCCGCTCATCAAAGTTTTTGATAATACTTGAGTATATCATGGCAATACTGCGCGAGTAATGCCGAGCAAGATCTCTCCAATAGATCATGCTCTACGAATATCTCATGGTTTACTAAGCTTATCGACCAAGCCCATGCTGGCTCGATTCACAAAATTAGCCAACGAGTTTGGGCGTCCCTCGAATACGAATACGAATATAAGTCGATGAGCAACGCTCAAATCGACAATTCCAAATAGGAATCACAAATACGAATCACATCCACATTACTAAGTACAAGTCGAATATGAATTCACATAGCCAAATACGAATATAATTTCATTTGAAGGAGAACGAGTGCGGTAAAGTACACATTCGTCTCACAAAGTTCAAATTCGTATAACGGATAAGAAACAATTAACCACTTAGCAACAAATTCATGCACTTGACACTCACCAATCGAAACAAGGGAGTAAGTGTGTAAACGAGCCTTTAGGTGTTCCCCTCGAGATCCTCTTGAAGGTCTCCTTGAGCACCTGAGCAAATAGCAATTGTCTATTACACACTATCGCTTAAAACCCCTAATTATCGAGGAAGATTGCACACTTGTACAATCTAAGAAAATTTCACGAAAATGAGCCTTAATTACTCGTAAACCGAGGCTCAAAAATGGGGTTTTAAAACACAAGCGAAATCTGATTTTCATCTTTGAAAGCAAGTGTAAAACGGTCTAGCAATATTGAAGAAAAATAGAGGGTTCGCAACCCTCAATTTCCTTTAAGTTCGGAAATTTCAGATTTGTCACCCATACTTTGAAAAATTGTATCTCATTCTCTACAAGTCCAAAATTGGAAACTTGGTGCTTTTGGAAACTACTTCCAAAGTACTAAAAGTTCCTAGAAGACACTTTTCCATGATTCCAATTGGAAGATATTCAAAATTTAGCCCAAATTTGCTGTTTTAGAAAGTCAAGACAGATTTGGGTTGATTTTCGACAAAGTTTGAAAATTCGGAAAAATTCATACAATTCAAGCTAGACTCTGAAATTTGGAAATCAATTAGAGTTACAATCAAAGTTTAAAACACAATAAGTGGAACAAGAATCGGAGTTTTGAGCACCAAGATATAGTAGTTCAAAGTTGCTGGAAATTTGAGACAATGATGCAATTTCCAGGTTTAAAGTACCAACTTTGGGATTTTGTTCGAGTATCGAAATCGACTCGGATTGGCACCAAAATTAGCAGTATTACACTACCATATAAGGGAAATTCCTCTGTAAAATTTCATAGAAAAATACGCATGGAAATTCAGTTAACAAAACCACTAAAGTCCCAAGAAGTTCCAAGGCAAATCTGCCTCGGACTTCCGTTTTTCTGTTTTCAAGCATTTGGACAAGGAAATTTCCTCAAACATGGTTCATGTAGTTCATGTTCTGCCTTCCAGGGAACTAATGAAACAGGGCAGCCAAGATCAAATGGTTGGTGCGGTTCACTCAAGTGGAACCAGAACATGCATTTTATACTGTTGGAAATCTGGGAATGTCTAGTTTCCAGTGCCACAAATAGCACTTGATTTCGACATCGGAGTAAAAAGTTATAGCCAAAACAAGAACACTGCCAGGGCAGTTACGGGAAAAATTTCCAGTTTTGCTGATTTCTGAAAACACATCATTTGGCCAATCAAATCACTTTATTTTTTTTATGAAACTTTCTACACAACCCACACAACATATATACATCATAACCAAGTCATTAGAAATACGAAAAATCACTCTAAAGGTCACGGACAACACAGGGGCGGAAATGGAAAATTTTCACCTTCACTCCCCTTTGAGTTTCCACCGACAACACAACATTATTCCACTAAATTAACCACTAAACCAATATTAATATCATCAAAACCTAACAAATCAGTCCATCCAACCATAGTGGGAGTTCATAGAGTCCACATACCAAATTTTCAACATAAATAAAGCTACCCATAAGAAATTATGAACTCATAAGTGCTAAACTTCCATAAGTCGAGATTTGCAAGGTTGATCGTCACTTACTTTCCTAGATGTTCAAGGCAGAAATTTCGGTCCTCCTTAGTTCAAGAAAAACCGTGGATTTGAAGCTCTTTTGTAGCTTGAGTTGCTCTCCAAGTAGATTGCAAAGTGTGGTTACAGTTTGAGGTGATTTGGAGTAAGATTTGAGGTAGAAATGAAGAGTTTTCTTTCCTTTCTTTTCTTTCTTGTTTTGGCCGGCTCCTGAGGTAAGAAAATGAGAGTTTCAGCCGTGCACTTGAGGTGAGAAAAGAAGGGTTTTGATCTGATGTGATGCTTCCATGAGAAGCTTAAGAATGTGTGGCCAAAATTCGTTCAAAAGTCAACCCTCTCCCCGCGCGCGCGTTTCGTGCTCGATTCCTCTCGAGTTTGTTTCACTTTGAGCACTATACTTCTAATGCACTTATTTTCATACTATTATTATTCACTCTCAATGGTCTAAAAATAATGGTCTTAAGTCCCTCAATTAATTGCGCGCGTGAAAATGCGTATCTCAGATTTGTGCGCGATAAAGCGAAATTTTCAAGAAATTCTTATAACGATAGCTTCACTAACTAATAATCGAACACTTAAACATAAAAATACCTATTTCAAGACTAATGTACAAGTTTCCAATTTTTCAAGCTTATTGTATCCTCGAATCGATTATTGTTTCCAAACGCGTATTCACTAATCTCACTTAACGAGCTTTCAAAAATTAAATTTTGAAACGAGTCATTTTAAAAATATAAGTCATAGTTCCATGTAATTGGATCTAAAATGATTTGAAATAAATTATTCAGAGAAAATGGGTGAATAAATACTTAATTAAGCCTGTAGAATAATATAAAATAAGAAAATTTCAGGTCCTCACAACCTCCCCTCTTTAAAAGAATTTCGTCCTCGAAATTCACATCTAGGATAATATCATATTCCTTAAGAGTTATACTTATCAAATCGATCAACAACTTACACTTTCCAACCCATATCTCACAATTTCTATTCATCCAATTAGCAATCAACTTTAATTTCCCAATAGGCGTTTTGCTTCCAAGTTGTAGGACAAGTGATCACACTTTACTTATACCATTCATGAAACTAGGGTTTACACAAGAATAATTGGCTCCAGGGTCAATTAAAACTCCAATTTAAAAGATTCAATCTTGTAGTTCAAAACTCGAATAGAGTGATATATTGTCAGTAGAAGACTAAACTTACCAAAATTTTCGGACTTAATTTGTCCAAATCGAGTCAATCATAGCATGTGAGATAAAATCGAGGGTTTTAATGTATTTTGGATATGTATCTGGCAAAATGCAATTCAGAATTTCAAAACTAGAGTTAAAGATACAAACTTTTCTTTATGCCCCGAAACTAAATTTTCTTAATCAGAAATTTCAAATAATATTTTTACCACAATCATCAATACGTTTAAGAATTCTTCAAATACGTTTAAGAAGATTAATCATGCAACTCAATGCATGGATACTAAAACACATCTATAATAAAATAACATATACAGGGAGGATATTTCAAAAATTCTCTAAAAATTTTAAGTTAAGAGCTACATTTGAGTAGATGTATATTTTCGAAAACACTTTTAAGAAAGATAAATAAACATGCAAGTTCATATATGCATAAACTTCGATCCAACGCCTTTATCACCCTTCACTTCTAATCCAAGAACTAACTCTAATGATACATAAAGCTTTGTCATTTTTACTCTCCAATTCACAGCAAATATTCACTCATATTCTTAAGGAAAGATCCGAGCCTAAGCTTTGCTCGATTTCTGATTCTTATGCGGGTTCAAGATGCATATACAAGTTACAAATACATTTAAAATTAAAGCATGATTCTTTGAATATATCAAAAGTCATAGTACAAGTTGAGAGATCACAAACAAGCCAAGTATGTCAAAGATAGGTCATAGACAATTAAGCGTCACAAAAACAAAAGTACATGCAAGCAAAGTACAAAAGACCTCACGGCATGCACCACCCCTACTATCATAGGTAGGAACAAAAGGAGAAAATCATAAGCCTAGTTAGAGGAAAACTAGAAGGATCCATGATACCATGCCACATTATTTGAATAATTATAAATTACAAATTCCATCCAAAACCTAAGCCACTTTTTAAGTCCTTAGTCTAAAACTCCCAACGAATACGAGCTTTCCTTACTAAATTCAAGATAAAATTTTTATACCGGTTAGGGTATTGAGTCAAACCAAAAGAAATGCAAAAGTGTCTCATTTCAAGCTCAACTACATTCCACTTCTCTCTGGTCAATATTGTCCAACACTTGATTAAAATATTCTCCATCCGATGTCTCACTTCTATTACTACCCGAACTAGACATCCGTTGACCTCTTACACTTGCTCTCACAAAACATTAACCCGTTCTTATTCCCCACAAATGGAGATCTCAAGTCCAATACAAAAATCCTCCGTGCTCTGACCTTTGCTGTGAGGACTTGCAAATTCCTTATATTTTTCTCAAACATGCCCTTTTATTTGGAATTATTCATTTATTATAGCCCTACTACCCAATCATTCCACAATAAATGCAAATGAACTTAGAAAGTAGGGTTTCACTTTTCATTTTCAAGTTGGAGCAAGTTAGGGTTTTCACGTGTATCCGTAGTGTAATTATCCGGTACGGAGCGAGGATCAAATTTGGTGCTTAAGAGTGGCTTTTGGGTGAGAAATAATATGTGATTAGAAGCAATGATATAAAGTTAGTGAATAGGAAGTAAAAAACTCTAGTATGTGTGATTTAAGGAAAAACGGTGTGAACCGACGTGTACCGTGCACTACCGATTGAACACACCACTTGATCACCACTTTCTTACCATACAAGCTCATTAATATTTGAACAAAATATCCCCTCACTTCCAGCTTGCTTTGGCCGAAAATGTTGACCAAAATTGCAAGGAGAAGAAACAAAAAAATATGTGGAAATTGGAGTGACACTTGTTGGCCAACTAAGGGCCTTGACCAAGACCAATTGTCTTGCCTTCTTATCACCTTGGAGCTGCCTTTTTTCTTCATTTTTCTGCTGCTTTGGCCGAGAGAGAGGGAGAGAAAAACCAAGGGAGAGCTGCACCATTTTATCTTGAGTTTGAGTGTATTAAGTGAGGAAACAAGAAACTAAACCGATTAAAACCTTCCTTGAGTGTTTAGCTAGTGGTGTGTTGGTGAAATTTTGGAAGGAAAAGCTAGGGTTGATCTTGGTAGTCACTTTAGCAAGGTAATAATGCTGATTTCCCCATTTCTTACACTTAATCTTGTTTAACTTGGCATAGCACCTTAAATTTGTGGTGGATGATAGCTATTATCATGATTTGGGTGGATATAGTGTATGTTTTCTTGAGTTACATGAGTTAGGGTTTGAGGTATTTGCTGCCTATATTTGTTGTATGGATGTATATGTTGTATCTAAGTTTATATAAGTGATTGTGGTGGTGATTGAGGCAAGAAATGAAGAAAGTTTCCTTTGAAAATGAAAAATTCCAGATTTCTGGAAAATTTGACTTCAGTTCTGTCCGGTTTCATTGTACTATGTTAGAGGCCGAATTAGGCTTGACATAAAACATGAAAGTTGTATAGAATGATGTTTTATAAATGCTTACAAAATTTCAGTTCAATCGGAGCAACGTAACCCATGAAAAGACCAAAATACCCTCGTTACCCTAGGATGTTACCAGTGATCCGTTCTAGACAGTTTATCTAGTTGACCGTGTCTATTCACTATGATCCGTGCTGATTTAGCCATTTGTCAAAACATGAAAGTTTTAGTACTCTGTCTTAGCTTTTCAACGCCTCAAATAACGCCTTAAACGGACTTTGGTAACCTGAGATATGGCCATTTAAATGTAGTACGATTAACTAGCTAGTTAGTTGGAAGTTGGTTCTGTGAATTGGGAATTTGACTGGGTTACACTGGAAATTTGACTAAGTGATCTTCATGAAAGTTGTAGGCCTGTGTCTTAGCTTCAAAACGGTATAAGTTTCAGCCCAATCCGATAAGTGTAGCCTCAGATGTGTCCATTCCGCAAAAACCCGTCAAATCTGTCTCTTGTTAAATTTCATTTCGGCACTTGTTATTAGTTTGATTTTTGTCCTTGTATTGTCTTGAGCCTATGGAACGGCTATTGAAATTAGATTGTTGTGTGTGTACCTTTGGGTTTGAATGAGGAAAATAATGAAGCCAAAAATGGCTGGAAAATTAGGTAAATACAAAGGGCATGCTGCCCAAATTTACGCTCGAGGACTAGAGAAATACACTTGCGACTTGGGTAAAGTTGATAAATGAATATCACTTGAACCATTTAGGACTTTTGCTACTTTGGTTATCGAGGGTTATACGTTAGAATCTAGTCGAACTTGTACCCTTAGGAAAAGCAGTAATAATTACTATAAATCCGTTTTCCTTGCACTTTCGACTCAAAAGTTATTTCCAAGTATACATCTTACAAAATTTTTCAGTTTGAAAAGCGAGCAACCATTTCACGACTATTCTCCAAGTGAATTTCAATTCTTGATTCTTATTGAACGAAACGTCTAAGTTTCGAACCTTAGTTGATTTTCAAAGTTCTTAAATCAAGTTTTATTGCAGATTTGGACTCCAAACCCGGGGTACCACCCAGATGAGAACACTAAAAGCACTACTTTGGTGAGTACTTCCAAATAACTGATTGAATTTGATATTTGTGATCTCTTTGACAAATGTGATTACATGATATATAAGTGATTTGACAGGGCAAGGGTGTACTTTATCGCACTTGCCCTAATGAGACTTGTACTTGTTCATCGATTTCAATTGACTTGCTTTACATGTGTATGAATTATATCTTGCCTGGAATTCCAGAAACCCTGTGGCTAGTTAATCGAGTCGAGCCGGCAAGGGCCTGGTCGATTAGATAACGAACCCTGGGTAACTAGTAATGTCGAGTGGAGTGTTATCTCCTCGGCTAATCGGTATACTCGAGTATTACCACCCGTGTTTCGTGTGGCGTGCGGGCCCGGATAAGGGGGTTGATCGGTGGACGGAGACTGGCGTGAAGTGGGGTTTTCTTTCTGGACTAGTTATTACTTGAAAGTTGATGGAGTGTCAACTACCAATCGATCAAGCTGGGATGGAGCCAAGACATGAGCCACTGTATCCTTATATGTGAATATGATCCATATATTCTTGATTATGTGATACCCAAACTTTTAGGATCATCTTTTGTTTAGTCTCAAAGAGGATATTACGGTTTCTTTAGTTTATTTTTATTTGAAACCATTATTTTGTTTTAAAGAAAAAACTAAAGTTATTTCTTTGGGTTTGATTTAAAACCTTGTTTTATTTTAAAAGACTAGAAACCCTAAAATTTTAATCAAAAACCCTAATTTACTTGTGACTAACCGGTTTTCTTAAATCACTCATATTTTAATTGAAACCCTAATTTTAATCACTAGAATTGTAAAATTCCTCACGTTTTTCTTAAAAATGTCTTTCATTTGGAAATTATTCATTTATTATGGCCCTAATACCCAATCATTCCTCAATAGGTGCAAATGAACCTAGGAAGTAGGGTTTCACTTTTCGTTTCCAAGTTAAGAGCGAATTAGGGTTTCACGTTTTCCCGTAGTATGATTATTCGGTACGGAGTGAGGATCAAATTTGATAGGTAAAAGTGACTTTTGGATGAGGGAATACTATATGACTAGAAGTGATAATAATAAGTTAGTGATTATAAGCTAAAAATCCTAGTATACGCGATTTAAGAGAAATCGCGTCAAACCGACGGGTATCGATCACTACCGATTGAACCCACCACTTGACTACCACTTCCTTACCACCACATACCCCTGATATTTTTGTAAAATATCCCCCCCTCATACTCATCCATATGGCCAAAATTTGTGGCCAAAAATGCAAGGGAAAGAGAGAGAAATTTGCATGGCTTTGGTGGTGACAAGTGTCACCACCCTATGGCTCTTTGAATAATTTTTTTTCTTGTTCTTTTATCCTTCATTTCAGCTTATTTTCCTTCATTCTTTCTGTCTTTTGGCCGAGCAAGGGAGAGAGAGAGAGAGCAAGAGAGAAAACCTTCAATCCATCTTGAATCCAACCATTTGAGTGCAACCAAGGAAAACTAAACCGATTAACTTGTGAGCTGTGAACTTGGGAAGCTAAGGGAACCAAAAATTTCATTACTCTTGCAAGCCCTTTTGTTGATGTCGACTCCGCATTAAATGAAAATAAAAATATGGTTTAAAAAGTGAATTTTGGTTTGATTTTTGATTTGAAAAAGGATTTTTGATTTAAAAAGAAAATGGGCCTAAATGGGACTTGTAATGCGACGATTTGGGCCCAAATTATAGTTTAAAAAGGATTTTTTTGAAATAAAATCGGAGTCGCCACTTGGTATTGAATTAATGTGTACCAAGTCACCTAAAAATGAATTTTTTTAAGAAAAATAAAAAAATCCTTTTCAAACGACTCCAAGTCTACGTAAATCAAAGAAAAAGGTTCGGGAGACATTTGAAGAAAGGGAAGGCAAGAATAAAAATCCGAGTCACCCTTTCGACCTAGCCAAGGCTAGTTGCGTGATTTAGTCAAAGATTTTCTTATTTTAACCTAAGAATTTATCACATTTGGACGTACTATATGAATGCAAACCCTAGACCTAAGAGAGTATCGGGGGGATTAAAATATCTCTTCAAAACTCGAACGGTGCCAATCACATTAATTGTGACGTCCAATTAGTGACTCTTTGGAGAGGTCACGAATAATGCAAAAATATGAGACTCTAAGAAAGGAAAGGGAATAAAATAATTATATAAATACAAATATACATGACCTAAAGGAATGCATCATGTCGGGTACGGGGGACTAATGTTCGTGACTCAATTTCCCCTTTAATAGAGGAAATACGAGCGTGCTAAGGCTAGAAAGCCAAACTCGTCCATATCCCATATTCAAGGGGTTTCCCTAATCTAATCAAGCAAATGATTTAACCTAATTTCTAATGCTCATATGAAATACAAGTCTAATGTCATGTTTCATACAAAAGGGGCAAGTAATATACATATAAGGGAAAATATGGGGGAAGGGGTATACATATATAAGGAAAGTGTCATGCAATATGGTGAAAGAGGCCCTAGAAAATAAAGATATGCATGAGAGGAAGTGTTTTTGTCACACAATCATGATCTAACGTGCGAAGGGCTCCTAAGGGTCTAGTGTTGGACTAGCCCATGTTTCTACTTTCTCACTAGCGTTGGACTAGTGAGAAATCGGAAAAAGAGGGTCTCAACTAGCGTTGGACTAGTGAGAAATTGAGAAAAGGTACCACAACCAGCATTATAGTCTAATAAATTAGATAAAGCATAATAGAGCAAATAAACACATAAATCACATGAAGCATATAGCACATAGGCATGATATCTAGATGCAAGACCCTAAGAAAGTGATTAAACACATAGGCAGACAAACATGCAAGCAGAATGAAACAAACAAACAAATGAAAGCCCTATCTATTACATTGGGGAGGCCCTACTACAATCTAAGAGGGGGAAAAAGAATAGAATAAATACCTAACTATTACAAGTTTGGCATTCAAGTGCCTCCAAATAATTACATTAGAAAAAATGAAGTTAAAGAACAACCAACAAAAATAAAGTAAACGAGCACGCAATAAAACATGCAAAATTCACGAAAAAGCACATAGGAGCACGTTGGAAAATAAAATCAAGGAGATAGAGATTACCTCCCTTGAAGTTGGAGCTCTAATGAAATGAAATCACTTATTTACCCTCCAAAAACAAAGAAAGGGTCAAGGCATCACTTTAATTAACAAATAATCATGAAGTTGAATCAATTAAAGTCATGTAAACAACCTATATTCAAGAAATTAAATCAATGAAGGCCTTGATTACAAAAATTAATAAAGCTTTGGGGTCAAATTATAAGAAAAATAAAGTTTAGGGGCCTATTTGCAATTAAACCTTGGACCCAATTGAAAGAGATCAAATGTTTTTAGGGCCATAATATGATTAATGAAAATCTAGGGACTGATTTGCAAATCCAGTTACCAGATTCTTAGAAGAACAGGCCATTGGGCCATTTTTATTTGTTTGGGCCGAAAAATGTCCTAGCCCAACCGAAAGCCCCAACAAAACAAGCAGGCCTGCCTACTTTATCAAAATATATGGCCAAGCAAAGCCCCACTAAAATACATGGCCTTTGTCCCTCAAGCCCATGTATAAAAACCCCAAAAAGAAGTCATCAGTCCATTTATCAAATCCAACCAAAAGAGTGGACTTTAGCCTACCTAGCCCAAATCATAAACCCAAAATAAATAGAACGAACCCATTATCAAAAGTCCAAACAAAACATCCCTCTAATCCAAAATGTCACCAAATTAGCAACTCAACTAAAATTATTAAGCCCCAATTATGATCTAAAACTAACATTAATCTACAAGAACAAACTAATTAAAATGTAAAAAGATGACTAAAACCCATAAATGACAAAATAAGTTCAACTTTTACAATTTTCGGGTCCTATCAAGACAAGAAAAATTTGAGAGGGGTTCCAATGTAGCAAAAATCAGGGAGTTAATTGAAAGAATTATGAAAGGTTTGGGGCGAATTATGGAGTTCTAAAAATTCTGGAGGTAAATTACAAAACAAAATAAAAATGGAGGGACTGAAATTGCAGTTTTACACCAAAAGGTCTTCTTCCCCAACGGATCAGACGTCAATCTACCATTTCTGTCTTTCATTGTAGAGGAAGAACGTTCGAAGATTCAAATTCCAACTCACACGAATCTCATCTCATTCAAATTCATGCCATTAAATCAAGTTCGTGCAAAAGGAAATCTAAGAAAACGAAATTCTTCCAACTCTACTTTTTCATGAAAAAACAATTATTCGGACAGGCATGGACTTCACTGACCATTTGTTTTCCCCACCCGCAAATGCAGATAAACTACCCTCCAATTAAATTTTCAAACAAGCATTTCATCGAACAGGAAATAGGCATTAAAATTTCGCCAGATTTTTTGCTCGAATTGAAGTATAACTAGCCCCAAAAATTTGTTAGAAAACCAAGGATTTCAATTCCAATCATCATGTATAACATACATACTCCAAATTCACAAATAGTCGACAGGAAATTGATACAAACCAAGGCATGGAAAAACAGGTTCCGGGAGCTTGAAAAAAAACTGAAATTTGAAAGAAAAAGGACAGCTTACCGTATCCAGAATGGCGTCCCTTTCTCTTCGTCTTCTTCATTCTGGAATTGGCCATGGAGATTTCGTTGCCTTCATTGGGGTCCAGCCAGACCTTGCCTAGTGTTTTCTTGGTGACAATTTGCAGGCGGTGGTGATGGATTGACGGTGAGGTGGTAGTAGAAGCCTCTGCTGCTTCGACGGCTACGGTGGCAGAGGCGGCAGTGGAGGTTGAAAGGTGGCGGCAGAGGCGGAAAGCAGCAGCGGCAGATGAGGACTGGTGGTGGTTTGGGCTGACGGCGTTGAGGAAGAGTCTGGGCAGGCGGCGGAGGGAGTTGAGATTGTGGCTGTGGTGGTTGGGAATTTTTCCTCCTCTCACGATCATTGAAACGGAAGCCCCCCCTCCTTTTTAGATTTTTCCTCTCTGTTTTTCTTAGCTCTTCTGCAGCTTGCTTTTTCTTTTTCTTGTTCTAGCTGCACCACTCTCCATTTTCCTCCCTGGTTCCCTTTAGCCGTCCCCTCTGCTTTCTCCCTCGCCCTTTTCTTTTTCTTTTTCCTGCTTTCTCCTCCTTAGCCCTCAACCGAGAGCTTCCCCTCTGTTTTCTGGTTTTTTTTTTCCGCTCCCCCTGCCTGCCGAAGCCCCCTCTGTCCTTTTCTTTTTGTCTTTCCTCCAAAAACAAATCCTATCCTACAAGTGTCTAGACAGCTCATCATCTAGGTGAGGTGTTGTCAAATACAAAAATGGACACTTGTCCCTATTGCCTATCCCCACTTGTCTAACATGCAAGCTTCCTCTTATTATCTTTTTGTATTTTGTTTTGTTTGTTTTTCCTTCTTTTTTCCTTTTCTTTCCAAGAACTAATCTAAGTAAAACAATCAAAAATTAAATAAATAAGAACGAATGCCAAGCAATTAAATAAAAACTAAAATTAAAATAAAGTTAAAAATTGAATTGAGGAAAATTTGGTGTCTACAGTTGAGGTATAAGGTCTGACCCATGGCTTTGGTTCTTTTATTTTTGTTTAAGTTGTTATATAACTCATGTTTTGGTTAGATTAGTAGCTATACAAGTTGTTGTGATGATTTTGGGGTGATGTATGTAAGCTAGGGTTTGACTGATTTCCTTCTTATACTTGTTGTAGGAGTGGTATATGATGTATATAGGCTTGTATAAGAGGTTGTGGTAGTGATTGAATCAAGAAAATGAAGAGATTGCCCTTGAAATCCCAAAATTTCAGATTTCTGGAATTGTATGCTTCAATTCTGTCTGGTTTCAATGCCCTATGTTAGAGGCCGAATTAGGCTTGGCACAAAACATAAAAGTTGTATAGAATGATATTTTATAGATATTTGCAAAATTTCAGCTCAATCGGAGCAACGTAGCCTGTGAAAAGACCGAAATACCCATGCTGCTCTGTTTCCATCCGAACATGCTAATCAGCTTTTGTAATTGGTTGTTTTGACCAGGAATAATACTGATTTAGTTGTCAATGTCTTTTTAAGACTTATAGCCTTGTATATTAGCTTTCAAATGGCTTTGTAATCACTTGAATTGGAGTTGTATGTACTGAGATATGATTGAATGAATCCGGACTGCTAGTTGAACTGCGAACTGGAAAATCTGGGATTGTTTTAGTAAATTTGACCTAGATACATTGCAAACTGGACTGAGTAGCCTTCTTCAACATTGTAGCCCTTTCTCTTAGCTTCAAAACGGTGTACATTTCACCTCAATCCGACTAGTGTAGCTTTAGCTGTGTTAGTTCCGCTAAGCAACAGCAAATCTGCCTTTTGTTTTCCAACCTAAACGTCATTTCCGCACATGTTCTAGCTTGATTTGGTAATCATATGACATTGAGCCTATTGAGTGGCTATTTATATTGTGTGTAATGTTGGGATTGATTGAGGAAAATAATGAAGCCATAAATGGTTGGGAAATAGGTAAATACAAAGGGCGTGCTGCCCAAATTTTCGCTCGAGGGCTAAGTTTCTACTTGAACTTGTATATTTTCGTTTGGCAAATACTATGACCATTTTCCATCTTAAAACATGATCCTTCTTCAATTGGAAACTCCAAATGTTTACTTACTCTTACCCAAATAAAAAGGAGTGGTTTAGGATTTTCTTGGGTATTTTGTCCTCCCTTTTACATGAGTTTCATTAAGACATTTAGTCTATAATATCTACTTGAATATGAGATGATTTTGAACCATATAAACAATCCCGAAAATAATATTTCTTAGTCTATATAGTTGGATTCCGACATGTCTTTGGTTCAAGTGTTTTCCATTAGAAATTTTATACCCCTTTTTGTTTGGTTTTACGTTTAATTTATGAAACCCTAGCTATTTCCGTCCACCGGTCCAAATGCCCTCGTTTCACTTTAAAGTCATTTCTATACGTTTTATTCATCAATTGTTGGGTTTCTTCGATTTCACCCAATTGTTTGTGCTAGATATGTTTGTGCTAGATAGACTGTAATATTCTTTCTCATTTACTCTTAGGTTTTCTCGGTGACTGAGGTAATATCCAGAAGGATATTTGCACGTTGTTTTGCGTAAATAGGTGAGTGTTCCTTGTTTGCTATATTTTTCTTGACTTCATGACTTGTGTTCTTGTTTGATAATGTGTTAAGTGCTTTCAAGGATTTCCAAAACGAGTTTTCTAGGCGAACGTGTGCTTTACCGCGCTCGACCTAAATGAAACGTGAAATTTTCAATGATTTAATGATTGCTACATTAGTTGCGCATGATGTAAGCCTTTTGGCTGAACTGGGCCCTGCCCTTCGTTACCGATCGACTCGAGCCAGAAGCGGACTCGGTCGGGCGATATGGTGACCCTGGGTGAATTTGGTATACTCGAGTATTACCTTGTAGTCTGGTGGAGCCTGACCAATTTCCAGGAGAGGGTGAACGAAACGAAAGAACGAACGAGGGTTTTATTTACCAAAAATGCATTTTTTTTAAATGACCGGAGGAATAAGGGGAATGACAGGAGAACGAACGAACGAACGAATATATGGCTCCCTGTGAGCCCGTATCCTTTTAATGAATGTGTTTATCGTTTTATTTTGTATTTGTATCTTGAATTATTGGTTATATGTAATGAATGCATTGAACTTCTTGTTGCCTATGTGTTCGGAACCTCACTGAGCTTTTAGCTCATTTCTTTAGTTTTGTTTTCCTTAACAGGGGAAAGCGAGCAAGGACGAGAGCTGTGTATCGACTAGCCTAGTCTAGTTTCTTTTGGGATGGTTCTCACCCTAGTGCTCGGCACGGGCTGGATGTATGGTGAATCGAGAACCTTTGTATATTCGATGTTTGTACTCCCTTTTTAGATAGCAATGTATATAAGTTTTGCTTTAAGTTTTGGATCGTTGTTATGTTTAGTCTTGTGGGTTTATTCTGGTTTTGATTGAGGATTGACGTGAACGACTGAGTCCCGGCGAGAGCTGGGCAGGCGGTCCGCCGAACCCTTTGATTGCCTTAGGGGGAGGTGGGGCGGTCACAGATTACCTGAAGTATTATCTCTTTGATTGGACTTGTTTGCTCGCTATTTCACTACTACACTGTTATTACTTTGTTTGATGGCCAATTTGATATTTGGAACTTCACTGAGCTTTGGCTTACTCCGTTAGTTTTGTTTTCCTTACAGGGGTACGAGCGAGGTGTGAGACGTGTAAAGACTAGCGTAGTCTAGTTATTTTTTACTTTTGACTTGTACTCGCGCTATTACTCGAATAGAATGTTTTGTATCTGGATTGTATACACTTTGAACCAGTTTGGGTATATTGAGGTTTTGTATCTTGATTGTGCATCAATGTAAATTATAAGCTTGAATTGCGATGTTATTTATGGTCCTCAGATGTATGCATGTGATACGAGTGAGTGAGTCCTGGCGAGAGTTGGGCTGGCGGTCCGCCAAACCCTTTGATACGCCTTAGGGGAAAGTGGGGTCGTCACATTTTCCATCAGAACTTATCTCAAAACCACTCATGATTTCTATTCACATCGTAATACACGAGATTATATCCCTTCCTAAGTCACTAGTATTCCCTCAGGAAAAGTATTTAGTACTCAAGTACAAGAATTCAAAACTAAGAGAATTTACAACTCAGGCCGTACGCTCCCAAGTGCAAATCAATAAAGTTTAAGATTCCTACCTGACGTATGTGACAGCCCCACCTCATCCTAAGGCGAACCAAAGGGTTCGGCGGGCCGCCTGCCCAGCTCTCGCCGGGACTCAGTCGTTCACTACAATCCTCAATTAAATTACAAGATATATCTCAAATTTACATCAAATTCTCCAAGAATTACATATCACAAACGCAGCGGAAACTAATTCCCAAGTGTGGAATGTACACGTACATCCATTCAAGTCCAAACATTCATACAAACCTAACTATTACACAAGAGAAATCTAAAACTCAAACTATACAGGAGATAATCCATCCAGCCACATGAATAAGTACTACAAGCACTTCCTTTGCCTCGAGCCCTGTGGAAGGGAATAAAATATTTTTGGGGTGAGCTAGAAGCTCAGCGAGTAACCAGTCAAATCAGTAATCAAATCAGTTTCATAATAGTTCATTTCAATGATGTCATGAATCAGTAATCAAATGTACGTTTATTGCTCTCGTGAGCCAGTGAAATCATGGTACTTAGACGGCCAACGCTTAAGTTGATCAGTTAACAATAAATAGTGAAACAGGAATAAGGAGCCATTTGCTCCAGGTAAACAGTAAACCGTGGTGGAGACGTTGGTTCTAAGCCCAAGACTTCCCAAGAACTCATTTAAGCCAAATCATGTCATGAACTCATATGCAAGCACACATGATATGCAATCGAGTAAATAATGCAAGAAACAATTCATAAGTAGCTTTGGAAACAGTTTGGGGTCACTCACCTCCACGACTTAGGAACCATCCATCATATATCATTGCCTTGCCCAAATCCAAGCCCATCAACTCAAACTCAAAGCAATCAAATGCTTTCAAAGATTGGACAGCATATCCCCTTAATTTTCTTACTTTTCCATCCTAAAAGGAACACCATTTCATCTCAAATCAACCACATACACATCATAAACTATCAAATACACCTTTCGGCACAATATCCATAACTGAAGCTACACTTATCGGATTGAAATGAATCTTATGGAATTTCGAAGCCAAGACATAACCCTACATTTCTTATGAAGACCTCCAAAGCCAAATCATGCATTTTCAGGGTCAAAAAAGGAAGTTTCCACGAAAATAGAAATCTGGGCGCGAAATAGGGTTCATGGGCAGTCAAGGGTATATCGGTCATTTCACATGATACAGTGCTCTGATTGAGCTGAAATTTTGTAGGTAACTAGTTAACACCATTTTCTACAACTTTGATTTTTTAACCTAAGCCTGATTCGACCTCTAAAAGGCCCAAATAAATCCGGCCAGAACAGGGCAAATGTAAACCCTAAACCTGGAATTTCCGCACAAAACTGAAATTTTCCGCAAATAATCGCAATTAACACACAAGAGAGCTATTTAACACCATTTAGAACCATCAATTCAAGGCTAACCATATCCATCATAGGAAAACAGAAAAATCCCAAAAAAAATGGAAATTTAACTAACTTCACTTTAATCCAAGAAATCTTCCATAAAATCACCTCTTAAGCCAACACTGTTATTCTTGATTTTGATGATCACAAAAGCACTTTGAAATGTTTATCTAATTCTCTTCAAATATAAGTGTTTTACTTTTTAGAGAATCAGGTACAAAGGTGTCAAGGAAAGAAAATCAACCAAAAGAAGAAGCAAAAACAGGGCACTCATGTCGGACGTCCGAAAGGATGAAGAACATCAAGAAGGAAACTCCTTCGGACGCTCGTGAGGAAATATCGGACGTCCGGGAGGATCGGATAGACTTTTCGGATGCATATCGATCACGTTGGACGTCCGAAAAATTTCGCAAAGTTTTGATGACTCTCTGGACGACATTCGGACGCAGATGCTTTCGGACGATAAAATCCCTTCGGACGTCCGAACGACAACTTGGTGAGTTTCGGACGATGGGATCGGACGATGATTAATCTGTCGGACGTCCGACAGCCCCAACGGCTAGCTGACTCTTCATCTGCCTTCTATCCGTTGGAAGCATTAATGAAGCCCATTTTTGGTCCCCTTCAAATACAAACGATTCTGAACGAGAAAGTAACTTTTGCACACTTTGACTACAAGATCTAAAGAGATATTTTAGCTGGAAAATAGTCTCCCAAGCAAGATTTGTTCTCCTAGATGTGTGAAGTTCTTGTAAGCTCTTCTCTTGTGTTTGAAATTTTCAATAGTGTAGCTTTGTAGAGGGTTATCTGAGTGATAGTAAAACTTCCTAGCTTGACTAAGTGAGGCTTGGGGCAAGGAGGAAGTGATCCCTCCATTGTACATTGAGTTGATTATTGTTCATCAAAGAGAAGGTGCTCATCTTTGTGATTGGTCTTCAAGTTTGAGGAAAGCTTGGTAGACAATCGGTTTGATACTCTATCTTATTCTTTTTTGTTTAATAAAATTCTCATTGCTTATATATATTCTTATTTCTGATCAACATTGTTCTCTTCTTTAAATTTACTTGATTGATCTCTACTAGAAAAGAAGGTAAATTTTTTATTAAGTAAAAAGTGCCTAAACTCAATTAAGTTTTAATCAACCTAATTCACCCCCCCTCTTAGGTTGTCTGTGGGCCTTACAATTGGTATCAGAGCTTGGTCTCCTAGAGATTAAGCTCAAGCGGCTTGGAGTAAAGATGACAACTAATCATGCCATGTTTGTTGAGGGGCAATCTGTCACTAGGCCTCCCATGTTTAATGGTTCTAATTATGTTAGTTGGAAAGAAAGAATGATTATCTTTTTGCAATCCATTGATATTGAGTTATGGTTTATTGTGAATGAAGGACCGCATGATGCTAACATTCTTGATGCAGATACAGGTTTGTTTCGGCCTAAAACAAGAGCTGAGTTGAATGCTCAAGATAGAACCAATCTCACTTTGAATGCCAAAGCCATGAATGTTCTTTATAATGCCTTAGACTCAAATGAATCGATTAGAGTAAAAGGATGTAAATCAGCTAAAGAAATGTGAGATAAGCTAAGAGAAATTCATGAGGGTAGTGACAACGTGAGGGAACAGAAAAAATCTATCTTGGTCACAAAGTATGAATCATTTAAAATAGAACCCCTTGAGGATATTGACAAAATGTATTGCAGGTTCAATGACTTGATCAAAGATCTCGAGGTGTTAGGCAAAGAGTACACCTTGGGAGAGAAAAACAGGAAAATTCTCAATGCGTTGGGCAAAGAATGGGAAAGTAAAGTGACTGCAATAGAGGAGGCTAAGGATTTGAATTCTGTGCCTATTGAATCTCTCATTAACTCACTAACCTCCTATGAGTTGAAGTTGAAAACTAAAGTGCAGGAGGAAGAGGACGCGAGAGCAAAGAGAAACATAGCTCTAAAAGCAGCTCAAGGTGAAGATGATCCAACTCAGTTGGATGATGAAGACTCGGATGGTGATGACAACGATCTTGCTCTCATCACAAAAAACTTCAAGAGAATCTTGAATAAAAAGAAGTTTAGAAGGGGAGGACATAGCAATCAATTCCAGAATCAGTCTTCAAACGCAAGGAACAAAGGAAAACAAGAATTCAACAAGAAACAATTGGACAAATGCTACGAATGTGGACAGCCTGGACACTACGCAAACGAATGCTCCCTGAAGAAAAAGAAAGATGGAAAAGCTGATCGAAAGCCAAGGTTCAACAACTTCCAGATTACATGGAATGAATGTAACTCCGAAGGCGAAGTTGAAGAAGAAGAAGAATCAGCTCAAATGGCCTTCATGGCTATTGGAGATAATGAGGTAACTTCCATACACTCTCAATCTGATAGTGATGATGAAAATGATGATGATCTTGAATCCTTTGTTGAAAAATTGCATAATGCCTTGAAGGAATCTTGTGATAAAAACAAGCAGCTAAAACAGAAAATTGTCTTTCTCATTCAAGAAAATGCAAGTCTTTTTCAACAAAATAAACAACTAAAAGCTGACAATAAGTGTCTTCTAAGAGCCGGATTTGATGTTCAAAATGAACTTGATAGAAAGACAAGTGTTTGTAAAATGTTAAAGGAAAGACATGGGTATTTGAATAAAAGGATGGACAAGCTGGATGAGACCTTAAAAGCTAGAAAACAAGACTATCTCAAAAAGACCATGTCAACCACCTGTCTTACTAATCAGAAAAGAACATTAACACACAACAAAAATGCACATGGTTTCATAACACATAGAAGGAGTGGATTGAGATTCATCAAATCATTACATGTTGAAAACTCTTCCATTATATGTAATTTTTGCTGTCAAAGAGGACATTTGAAAGGAGATTGTTATGTGAAAAGAAATCTGAACAGAGGAATGAGATGCATGTGGTTAGTTAGATACAATTCTAACTATTGTGGACATCACACTCTTTACTAAGCAAGTGTTAAATGATCTTCTTATTGTGCAAATATATGTAGATGATATTATTTTTGGTGCTACTAATAAATATCTATGCAAGGATTTTTCCACTATTATGCAAAGTGAATTTGAAATGAGTATGATGGGAGAATTTGAAATGAGTATGATGGGAGAATTAAATTTCTTCCTTGGACTTCAAATACATCAAGCACTAGAGGGAATTTTTATAAATCAAGCAAAATACACCAAGGAATTGCTGAAAAATTTGGTATGGAGGACTCAAAGCAAGTTGGAACTCCAATGTGCACTTCTACAAAACTTGACAAAGATGAAGAAGGTAAACATGTGGATGAAAAGCACTATAGAGGTATGATTGGAAGCCTACTCTATTTAACCGTAAGTAGACCCGATATTATGTTTGCTGTTTGCTTGTGTGCTAGATTTCAATCTTGTCCAAAAGAATCACATTTGAATGCTGTTAAAAGGATTTTAGGTATTTGAAAGGTACTGATGAGGAGACTTTGGTAGTTGTTTTAAGACTGTCTAGTTTAGTAGTTGTTAGGCGTTTAGTATTTTATTACTTATTGGGCCTTACCGGAAAGCCTTAAAAAGCTGGCTCTTTAAGCTCTTTGTGCGGACCGAATTTCTTCCAGGTTTATGTGGGTCGGATTTTTGCCCTAGTTTTAGCCTATAAAAGGCACCTCTTGTAAGAGTAAAAGGGACAGAATATTACAACCAGAAATCGTGAGGAATTTTCCTTCAAGTTCTTAACCGAACTTACTCTTGAATTCTTGAGTTTATGGCTTAGGATTCAAATCAGACTTTATCGATTAGCTTGTTCCCTAATCGTGGTGTCGCTTCATCCATCCTTATTTGCTTAAGGTTGCTGATTACCTTTGTGTGTCAGAGGTCTTGAGTTCATGAGAACAATCGAGTTCAATTTCTGTTGGGAGGAAAGATCCAACTCTGATAATTACAAGGTTGGGAGGTTCTAGGAGGGTCTTCCCCTAGGGTTGCCTATATCAGTTGGTAATCAGAGCATCAGGTTAATTCTCTTTTAATTGAAGTTGTTCATATCTTGTTAGTTGTGTCTTTTGTCAAAAAAACAAAAAAAAACTGTAGCGATTACTGTTCATCGTACTGTAGCGTACTGTTCATGTTACTGTTCATCTGAGTCAAAAAAACAAAAAAAAAACTGTTTGGGTGTTGTCTTTTTGTGTTTTCTGTCCAAGTTCTTGGGTTTGTTATACTTGTGTTTGGGTTGTTAGGGTTTAAAGACAAAAAAAAAAAAAGAGTCACGTACCTTATATTGTTTAGTGATCAAGTTGCTAGAGTATTGCTGGAATTTTCTTTTGAATATTGCTGAAATTCTGTTTTGCCTATTTCTTGAGAATTGGTTGTTGTTTTTGCAAACCCTAGACACCGCAACATAATTTGGGGAAATTCTTGTGTTTCTTGAACAAATTCTTGAAGTTCTTGGACCACCAAGTCTTATTTTGAAAATTCTTGAACAATAAACCAAGAACTAGGGATTTCTTGGAATTGGCATAACCTTTCATCCGTTTTCTTGAACTTGTTGGTGTGATCTGAATTTGTGTTCCTTGAAGAGCCGAAAAAAAAAAGAGGAAAAAAAAAACGAAAGAGAAAAAAAAAAGGAAGAAGAGAAGGAATTGGCTCTCATACAAAGGAAATCAAGTTTCCAAAAAAATCGTGAGTTTCCAATTCTTGGTGGGTTCCCAAATCTTGGTTAATCTCCAAATCTTGGTTGATTTCCCAAAACTTGAGTTTCCTAATCTTGATTGGTTTCCAACTCTTGAGTTCCAATCTTGATTGAATTCCAAAGACCCCAAACGACCTCACCAGCCCCAAACACACCAGATTCTGTTTTCAAAACCAAACCAAACACCTTAGCCCCAAACCGCCTTGGGAGTTCTTGAGTTTCTAAAATCGGTTGAGCTAGTTTTGCAATCCGATTTGACTGAAATTTGAGGACTGATTCATAGATTGTTTGAGCACTCCAGAAACACCATTTACCTTCCAACGTACTGACCAGAAACTCAGCAAAACAACAGCTCAAAAAAAAAATTAAAAAGTTCCAGCTTCGGGTAGAGTTTTCTAAGATTTGTAAAATTCTGCTTTGTGTCTTGTTACTTGCTTATAGGGTAATTAATTCTGGAATTTTTGAGAGTTGAGTTGTTTTAAGAACTTCGAGAAGGAAAATTGAGAGTGAGTGTGTTTTCTTGAGTGATACACGAGTGTTTTGCAAGGTAGACTAGGATACATTTATTTTGCAGGTTTGACAATATGTCTCAAGAGGGGAACATGGCCGAGCCGTCTGAGACCGACGTGTCACTCAAATTGGTGCTCCAAACTCTCCAACAACTATCCGACAGGGTGGCTGCCATTGCGATGCGAGGTACCGGAGATACACACAATAGGGTTTCGAGTGTTCAGAGTGCTGATCATGATGCGGATGATGAGGGGTATCATTCTAACATCTCCTTTCGATCAAGAAAAAGCCAGAGGGAAGCGAGGGAAGGTCGAGACCGACCTAGGAGAACCGATGACAATCTTGGTTCCATCAAGACCAAGATGCCTACCTTTCATGGGAAAAATGATCCTGAATCTTACTTGGATTGGGTTAGACGAGTTGAGCAAGTGTTTGAAGTCCACAACTACTCTGAAGAGAAAAAGGTGAAACTTGCAGCTATTGAATTTCAAGATTATGCATTTATTTGGTGGGAGCAAGTATGTGCCACAAGGAGGAGAAATAGGGAACAACCGATTGACACTTGGACTGAAATGAAGCAAGTGATGAGAAAACGATTTGTACCCTCCCATTATACTACGGACTTGTACGATCGGCTCCAACGAGAGAACGAATCTCTCAAGAGGAGAGGTTCCATGCAATCTACCTCTTTAAAGCCGATTTATACAAGAGATGACAAGAAGGTTCATTCAACATTTTCTAGGACTAAACCTAGAGTTGAACCACCTCATGCGGAGTCATTTTGGGAGACATATCAACGTCTTCTACACCAAAAACAAATGGAGTCAAATGGATGCTATCAAAGTGAGTTTTCTAAGAAGGAGGTAGCTGACCCTATTCCCAACAAAGGAGTACCTCATCCTATTGAACCATTTGTTGAGGAGGTTGATAATGAGAAAACAATTGAGAGCGTTAAGCTAGATAAAGAGATGGAAAAATCTGATGAGATGAGTGGTAAAAAGGAAGAAAAGAGAGAAAGTGAGACGATTTTGAGCAAAAATGTGAGGGCTTATTGTTTTTCTAACGAACTTACCTTTGCTTTATTTAGTGTTTCTTCATTTGTGCAGATTAAGCAAAGTCAAGTGAAGTTAGTCATGCCATGCTCCATTCCAAAGTCACTTGTACAATTCACTAGTTTCCATGGAGTTTGTCTTTTAGGAATTGAATCTATCTGGAATCATCTCATGGAACAATTTCAATTCAAATCTGTCCATACCAAAGGGGAATCACGTCAAATCCACCATGAAGGGAGAATTCCGAAATTTGACTCTCATTTGCTACCTATGGGTCATTCATCATCTTTACCTTCTTTTGAGTATAATCTCCATCCTAACACTTGTATTTCTTATCCAGATTTTGAAGAAAAGTGTAAAAGGCTAGCAATGCCTTCTCAAGTTGAATCAATTGGTGGAAGGAATAATGAAGTGGCAAAGGGAGTATTCACATTTAAAACTTGTTCTATACCTTCTTACCATTTAGTTGATGAAGTACCATTACTTCTTTACCCAATTTCTAATTTGTTTCAAGTTGAAGGTTATTTTGTTTTTGTAGGTTGTAAAGCTGTCCAAAATTTTTCAGTTTTGATTAAAGACTTACAACCTGATTTCGTGCTTATTCCAACTAAAGGTGGTGATCTTTCATGCTTAGTCACACAACTAAAAGCTGGTGGCCAAGTGCTCAATTTGTCAACTTCAACTTGTGCTAGTTCGAGTAACCCTCATGAAGTGGAATTCAATTGTTTGCTACCTTATATGTTGGAAGAAGAGAAATTGCGTGTCACGCAAGATCCCAAAGCCGTCCTCCACGAGTTGTTTAGTGCTTCATCCATGCAACAACATGCTCACAATTTATCCATGCAAGATGATTCAAATCAATGTCAACTAGTGCTGGATTTTACACCTTTGCACAATCAAGGTGTCAATGTGAAGATCCATGACCAAAGACTAATTAGAGAGTTTTTCATTGCCACTTGGGATTTTCACATGCCTTACACAAGCTCTTTCCTACCTTGGCGCATGTTCTTGTTTGAGAGCTTCCCGAAGCTGACCAAACGACATGCAACATGGCTTGTAGTCATTCATCTACTTCCAACATTGCTGTCCTTTAAGCGCAGCATCGATTTGTGGACAACTCACTTTCAAGAGGAGACTTTGAAGATTCGAGGACGAATCTTTTCGAGGAAAGAGGGAATGATGAGGAGACTTTGGTAGTTGTTTTGAGACTGTCTAGTTTAGTAGTTGTTAGGCGTTTAGTATTTTATTACTTATTGGGCCTTACCGGAAAGCCTTAAAGAGCTGGCTCTTTAAGCTCTTTGTGCGGACCGAATTTCTTCCAGGTTTATGTGGGTCGGATTTTTGCCCTAGTTTTAGCCTATAAAAGGCACCTCTTGTAAGAGTAAAAGGGACAGAATATTACAACCAGAAATCGTGAGGAATTTTCCTTCAAGTTCTTAACCGAACTTACTCTTGAATTCTTGAGTTTATGGCTTAGGATTCAAATCAGACTTTATCGATTAGCTTGTTCCCTAATCGTGGTGTCGCTTCATCCATCCTTATTTGCTTAAGGTTGCTGATTACCTTTGTGTGTCAGAGGTCTTGAGTTCATGAGAACAATCGAGTTCAATTTCTGTTGGGAGGAAAGATCCAACTCTGATAATTACAAGGTGAATTTGCTCTATATGGATATTCAGATGCTGATTTTGGTGGTTGTCGTGTGGACAGAAAAAGTACTAGTGGAACTTGTCACTTTCTTGGTAATTGCCTAGTTTCTTGGTTTAGCAAAAAAAAAAAAACAAAATGCAATTTCTTTGTCCACAACCGAAGCGGAATATATTGCCGCTAGTGCATGTTGTGCTCAACTTTTATGGATGAAGCATACCTTGAATGATTTTGGATTGTTATATGACTGCATGCCTATATTCTGTGATAATACTAGTGCTATCAATTTGACCAAAAATCCAATTCAGCATTCTAGGACAAAACATATAGATATAAAGCACCACTTTATTCGCGATCTTGTTCAAAAAGGTGAAGTTTGTGTGAATTATGTTTGTTCTAAAGATCAAATTGCTGATATTTTTACAAAAGCTTTGCCATTGGATCAATTCATTCATCTAAGATCAAAACTAGGGATAATCGAAAAATCATCTTAAAAATTTTTTTTTGTTCAAAGCTTTCGGACGTCCGAAAGCAGATGAACGGACGTCCGATAATGTTCTTCAGCTATTTTCTCAGAAAGCACCTGTTCGGACGAAACTGTCGGACGCACGACTTCGTTCGGCCGTCCGACAGTGCAACGGTACACTTTTTAAAGTAACTTCCCTCCTTATTTGCTTCAGACCCTTCTTCTTTTCTTCTCTCTTGGACGAAAAACTGTCTCTCTTTTCACTTTCAATTCATGCTATTTTGAAGCACTCATTCCAAAATTGATTCAACCAAAAACTTCTCCTGATCATTGCGAGTTCATTTTCCTTATCTTCTCACCAAATTTTATCACATTTCGACAGTTCCCAAATTTCTCTCAAAACCCTATTTTCTCCTAGCCATTCTGTTCAATCATTTTCAAGGCTCGTTTATCCCAAAATTCTTGTGTGATTCACTCCCATACTACTGTGTGCATCATTAGCATCATACATCTCACGCATTTCACACAATGGTGAAACCAAGAGGAGGAAAGGTGACTACCGGACGCAAACACACACTCAGGGATGAAGATGCTGATTCTCCTAGGGCCAAAAGATCATCCAAACGTGTCAAAAAGGGGGCAGTAAAGGCTCAAATTTCCCAGCCTTCCGCTCAGCCAGAATCCGGACAAGGAACTTCTTCTCAACCGACCTCCAAATCAACCACTGTCTCCCCATTCTTTGATGACGCCGCCAAAGAAAAACACTCCTGGATATCCCAAAAAGGTTTCATTCCTCACGTACCGTAAATCCCTCTGAGTTTCGCAAAATAGGTTTAGAGTCCATTCTGCGTCTCTTTGAATTTCAGAAATGGTCACATATCATTTCCATGCCTAACGTTTATTACCCTGAAATGCTATATCAATTCTTTGCCAATCTTAGGATAGGCACTGATCACACTGAAATTATGTCCAGAGTAAATGGGGTAGATTTAGTGTTTGATCCTGAGATTGTGAATGCTGTTTTAAATACTGTTATTGAACCAGGATGCAAAAGTAAAATTGCCAATTTCTTTTCTTATGAAGAGTATCCCACTGTTGATAATCACTTTGATAGTGCTAAGATGATGTCTTATTTTCAAAAGAAGTTTTCTGCCCCTGCTGATGCAAAACTGAATGACCTTGCTCCTGTGAATCTAATTGCTTTCTCAATCATTTCAAATTTGCTTGTACCTACTGATGGTCATAGGACAGATGCCAATAAAATAGAGCTGTATCTTTTTTATTGTTTTCGAGAAAAAATTCGCATTGACTTTGGCTTTGTCATGTGCAAGTTTTTACTTCGTT
The DNA here is from genome assembly GCF_003713205.1 of Coffea eugenioides. Taxonomy (NCBI): domain Eukaryota; kingdom Viridiplantae; phylum Streptophyta; class Magnoliopsida; order Gentianales; family Rubiaceae; genus Coffea; species Coffea eugenioides. Next base: position 103,685 of record NW_020862665.1, on the reverse strand, counting down.
TCACCACTGATTCTCGTAGAAAACTGTCTTATGGAAAATTTCTTCAGAAGATTTTTGAGTTTTACAAAGTACCCATCCTTGGTGTTTGTCCCAAAGAAACGTTTTCTTCTGCCTTTACTAAGACTTATTTTGAGCGCAAGAATCTTGTCTTTAGAGATAATTTGTGGGCTTATAAGGGGGCTATGTCTAATGAACCTAGATCTAAGGCTTCACATGATCCCCTTCACACTCTATCCTCTGTTGCACTGACTTCTATTCATCCTAGGAAGACTGCCACTAAGGCTTCTTCTTCTTCAAATTCTGAAGTGGTTGAGCTCCTTCGTGATCTTAAACAACATGTTCTACTTCTTGAAAATGGTCTCATGCTCACCATGTCATCTGAGCAACAAGCAGACTTTCTGGATAAAAAGAGTCTTCTCTTTCCCCCACCTGTGGTTGAGAAAGTTCCTCATGGCAAAGAGCCACGCTCTAATGATCCAAGTTCATCAGCTCCTATTCGCTCCATGAGTCCTGCTCCCATCGATCTCACCTCTACTCCGGTGGCACCTCATGATCCTTCCACATCTGACAAAGACAAGAAACCAGCTGGTGAACATGCTGAAGATGATGAAGACACTGAGGAGGAGGATCTCTCTCAGTATCTGCTTACTCGAAGGACGCCTGGGTCCACTTAATTTACCATTTAGGATCTCTAGCCATATTAGGATCATTTGCATTCTGTTTGACTGTTTTCTATTTGCTAGGTGTTAGATGGTTGTCTTGATTTTTTTTTGTTGTTTTCTTTGATTCTGGTGCTTGTAATGTTCAAAACTGGATATGTGGATGTAATGGTGCTTGTAATGTTTTGTGATGCTCGTAAGTTATTTTGTTAAGAATGTTTAGTCCTTTTTTTTTATGTTACTGATTCTTGACATGTCTTTTTACTTTTGTGATTCTTGACATGTCTCTTTACTTTTGACTTTTGTGATGATAAAAAGGGGGAGAAAAGATATGAATTGACTAGATATGTGGATAAATCTGTGAAGTAGCCAAGTGAGGGGGAGTTTCTCAATTGCTTAACTGTTTTTGGATAAATCAGTGAATAAATTGCTTAACTAAGTGAGGGGGAGTTTTTTAATTGCTTAACTATTTTTGGATGATTGAATAAATCTGTGAAGTAGCCAAGTGAGGGAGAGTTTTTCAATTTTTGTTCTTCGATTGACTGAGAAAGGGGGAGCCTATTTGTAATCATCAAATTTCATTTCAAATCATTGTTTTGTCATCATCAAAAAGGGGGAGAATGTTATTCTTGATTTTGATGATCACAAAAGCACTTTGAAATGTTTATCTAATTCTCTTCAAATATAAGTGTTTTGCTTTTTAGAGAATCACGTACAAAGGTGTCAAGGAAAGAAAATCAACCAAAAGAAGAAGCAAAAACAGGGCACTCATGTCGGACGTCAGAAAGGAAACTGTCGGACGTCCGAAAGGATGAAGAACATCAAGAAGGAAACTCCTTCGGACGCTCGTGAGGAAGCATCGGACGTCCGGGAGGATCGGACGCACTCTTCGGACGCATATCAATCGTGTTGGACGTCCGAAAAATTTCGCAAAGTTTTGATGACTCTCTAGACGACATTCGGACGCAGATGCTTTCGGACGATAAAATCCCATCGGACGTCCGAACGACAACTTGGTGAGTTTCGGACGATGGGATCGGACGATGATTAATCTGTCGGACGTCCGACAGCCCCAACGGCTAGCTGACTCTTCATCTGCCTTCTATCCGTTTGAAGCATTAATGAAGCCCATTTTTGGTCCCCTTCAAATACAAACGATTCTGAACGAGAAAGTAACTTTTGCACACTTTGACTACAAGATCTAAAGAGATATTTTAGCTAGAAAATAGTCTCCCAAGCAAGATTTGTTCTCCTAGTTGTGTGAAGTTCTTGTAAGCTCTTCTCTTGTGTTTGAAATTTTCAATAGTGTAGCTTTGTTGAGGGTTATCTGAGTGATAGTAAAACTTCCTAGCTTGACTAAGTGAGGCTTGGGGCAAGGAGGAAGTGATCCCTCCATTGTACATTGAGTTGATTATTGTTCATCAAAGAGAAGGTGCTCATCTTTGTGATTGGTCTTCAAGTTTGAGGAAAGCTTGGTAGACAATCGGTTTGATACTCTATCTTATTTTTTTTATTTAATAAAATTCTCATTGCTTATATATATTCTTATGTCTGATCAACATTGTTCTCTTCTTTAAATTTACTTGATTGATCTCTACTAGAAAAGAAGGTAAATTTTTTATTAAGTAAAAAGTGCCTAAACTCAATTAAGTTTTAATCAACCTAATTCACCCCCCTCTTAGGTTGTCTTTGGGCCTTACAAACACAAGTCACTAATAAATCATTGTTAAGAACAAAGAATGGATTGCTAGACATGATACCTTGAAATCTCAAGAAAGGTGATGGCTTAGAGTTATTCTTCCCAAATTAGCTCCACAAACACCTTGGAATCTCCTTAGTAAACAACTTTTATGGAGTAATTTGTAATTCTATCGGTTAGAACTCAAGATTGGAGTAAGAAATTAGAGTGAAAGATGAAGATTTTTCTCTCTCTCTTGCTCTCAAAGTTTTTGCCATAAGAAGGAGAAAATGGTTGATTTTTGGTCAAATTTTGGTTTTAGTAAAGTTGAGGTAAGATGGTCAAAAGTCCAACTTGAATCACAAAGTGACACTTGTCACCTCTTTAATGCATAGCTATCCTTTTGTCTCTCCAACACCCATCCATATGGGTAACCTCTAATTATCTCTTAACACCTAGTATATTAATCCCGGTATACAAAACATAACCTAATTGGTCGAATTTATCGAACTTAACGCCACTAGCGGGTCCCACGTCCAATATACACTCTTTATTTCTCATGAACTAATTTATACTAGAAAAATGATTGGAAAACTATATTCATTTATAAAAGTCTCTGGAAAATTTTGATATTAAAATAAAGTAAGAAAAATGCACGCGGAAAAATAAATAAATAAATAAATAAAGAAATTTTCCCTTTTCTTTTCTTTCGGGCGTCACAGACTCCCCCCTTAAAAGAATGTCGTCATCGACATTCCAACTCATACTAATCAAGTCAAGATATCCCTCAAAAGTCAAACAAGCATTTCCAAGCAAGCACGAAGAGTTACTCTAATCCCACTTGTCAGATTTTCATTCCTACAAGAAATCACTGATATGTCAAACTAGACCCACAGTCCGGCATCCTAAACTTTAAGCCTAAGATACACTACAGAGATCTGAAGCCTAAGCTCTGATACCACCTGTGACGACCCCGCTTCTCCCAAGGGCGAACCCTAGGGTATCGGCGGGACGCCTGCCTAGCCCGCGCCAGGACTCGAAATTTCAAAACAATAAAAGCTAGACAAACCAAAAGAGTACAATTTACGATATATACAACCCCCAAAAGGTCTATTTACATCCTCAAAAGTATCCTGTCAAACCACTATAATACATTATGATAACAACCAGCAGGAAGTAGACCCTAAGGATGGTCCTCATACAAACCACCAAAACAAAAACAAACATCTTAATTGTTCAACTATTACAAACTAAACCTAACTATACTAGTGAATGTGCCAAGGAGTTCCCCGCATCGCCCCCTGCTAAGGAAAACAAAGGAAACGGGGTAAACTGTATGCTTAGTAAGTAACCAGGGGTAAAATCATAAATTGCACATTTAGATAAACAACTATTTCACAAAAATGTCCAGTCAAGTGCAAAAGTAACAATACAAATGAAGGATACAGGTTGGCTCCAAAGCCAAGTCGTTTGCCATGCGTGACCTCCTGCCGACACTCCGTCGACCACAAATAAGGTCCGTAGAACTCCACTTGTACACCCACCTAACACCTTATCACCCTCACTGGCCAGTCACCTCACAAACTTGCTCGAGCGAATGAAATTGAGCTTGGTTCACAAGCTCGGTTCACAAACTTGGTTCACAACTTGAACCTACAAACTTGGTTCACATTCTCGGTGAACCGGATTCACAAACTTGGTGACCTCAGACTAGGTTGGACTGGCTTCGACCAAGCCCTGATCGGCTCGAATAGTCCATCTAGGTCGGAAGATCAACCCCCAACTTACAAACGTCACCCCGAGCTACAAGCTCAAGGGGTTCAAACCCAAAACTCACAAACGTCACCCCGAGCTACAAGCTCAAGGGGTTCAAACCCAAAATAATTCATGTATACACATCTCATAAAGAAACATAGGTACAAACTAGGGTTTAGGTCGAGTGTGATAAAGTACACCCTCACCTAAGTCCCCCTTTTATTCACATCAAAACACATAAGTAGTTTATACACATAAACGGCCTGAATACTTACTCCAAAAGTACGTATAGCAAAAATGCAAGGATCACGTCACGTATACAGCTAGTAGGCCCCACCGGCACCGTCTAGCCCGTCACCGTCTGAAATAGAAGATTGCATCACAATATATCACAAACGGCTACTAACATACATAACTCAAGTAAAACGGCAAAAATCGGCACATGCAAGTGCGGAAACGGCAAAAAGGACACACGCGCGCGGAAACGGCAAACGGAAACAGCCAGATTTGGCAGCTAGAACCGTTTTGATCAAATTTCAGGCTACGGTTATCAGGTCGAAGTACATGAGATACTGTTACGAAGCTAAAAAGAAGGTCTACAATTTCCATGAAGACACTTTAATCTAGATCTGAATGGAAGCAAGTCGAAATTATGGAAAACAGTACCAGAAATTTGCATTTTAGGGTGGCGTACAGGGTTTGTTTGCTGGACCATAACTCACAGCTCCCAAATCCAAATCAAGAAATTCCAATGGCATTGGAAAGCTAAGAATAAGGCTATAACTTTTGTATTTTGACCCAAAACTGAATCAGTATGGAGCATAGGGAAAAAGAGCTTCAAAGTTCCTGTCAGAACTGTCCAAATCCGAAGGCAGTTCTGACAACCGATCTTGTTTTGGTCATAACTGAAGCTACGGAACTCGAATTCGGATGCACTTTATACCGTTTCGAAGCTAAGACCAAGATATATATTTCTTATGAAGGGATCTACACCCAGTTCACACGTTATCAAGACGGACAGAACATGGTCAGAAGCAAAATTCAAAACGTAACACAATCCAGTGTATAAAACAGGTGCAAGTGTTTCGGCCATAACTCGGGCTACACTGATCCGTTTGACCTGAAATTTTGTAGGCATACTCAGGACTTAAGAGGCTACAACTTTCATGTTTTAGGAAAGCCTTGAATCCGTGTGGAACATACAGAAACAATGGGGCCAAAACCGAAATTCTGGGCTGCCCTGTTTTTCTGATTTGAATGGTTTCGCGCGCTTCGAACGCATGATCCGTTTTTTTTTGTATTTATCATGCAAGATTTCCAATCAAATGAACGCCAAATACACCCTTGAACCATCTCTTATGTAGCCTTCTAACGCTCCAAAATTGCACCAATAAATTCTCTAAAATTAACCAAACACTAACCACACTTTCTAACTTAACTTCACATGTACCTATTAACTTAATCTAACCATTTGTGCATCAAACCCCAACCAAGCTAACCCTAACCAAACTAATACTCCTTTCTTTAGCCTAGGGTTTCTTAACCCAAATCAGTTTTTACCATCCACTCACCAAACAAATAAAACAAATCATCAAACACAACTATTACAATCTTCATAGCACAAAATTAGAGCTAATTAACTTGTTTAGCATGAAACCCTAATTAGGGCTCCTATGGCCGAATCATCAAGGCCCAAATTTACCCAAATTACTCCATAAAAACAAGTGATAAACACAAGTGAAACCATAATCAATCACAACTAACAACTATTATCATCATTTCCACCATTTCAAGTATCATCAACCACCTTTAACTTTGTATAGAAGCTTTCTTACCTCAAGATGAAGGTTGTATGATGGCTAAGAAACTCAAGCTAGCTCCAAGATGGACTCTTTATGCCTCAAGATGAAAATCTATGGAAGAAATTTGGTTGAACTTAGCAAAATTCCCCTTGGTTTCTTCTTCTCCCTCTCACGGCTCCAACTCTCTCTCTCTTCCTCTTGTTTGTTTGTTTTGTTTTGTCATACAATGACTTAGTTGTGTTTCCTATGACTTAATATGTGGTGCAAACCCACTTAGGAGAGATATTTATTAGCCAACCAATCACACAAAAGGACTTTATTTGCTTCTTAGCCCTTGTACTTCAATTTAACTTTTGTTCCACTCTTGCCCTTAAACCTTTACTTTTCTATCAATTTACTCCATAAGTTGTAAACTTAATCTAATCCAAACTCATTAATCTTCTTAGTTTCTCTACTAATCACCCTACCAACTTAATTCCCTATACTTAACCATGTTTAACCATACCCAAATGCAAACATTACATACACTTTGTACCATGA